>NW_016107510.1:444638-513775 GCF_001604975.1 Cebus imitator | reverse complement strand
TGATATCCTTTCTTCTGCTTGGTCAATTCAGCTGTTGAAACTTGAGCATGCTTCGCAAAGTTCTCGTGTTATGTTTTTCAGCTCCATCAATTCACTTATATTCCTTTCTAATTTGTCCATTCTCGTTAGCATTTTGTCAAATCTTTTTTCAAGGCTCTTTGTTTCTTTGCATTGGGTTAGAACATGTTCTTTTAGTTCACAGAAGTTTCTTACTACTCCCCTTCTGAAGTCAGATTCTGTCATTTCATCACACTCATTCTCCACCCAACCTTGTTCCCTTGCTGGTGAGGAGTTGTCATCCCTTGCAGGAAGAGAGGTGTTCTGGTTTCAGTTGTTTTCATCCTTTTTGCACTGGTTTCTTCCCATCTTTATAGATTTATCTACCTGTCATCTTTGTAGTTGCTGACTCAGATTAGGTCTCTGAGTGAACGTTCTGTTTGTTGATGATGAAGTTATTTCTGTTTCTTAGTTTTCCTTCTAACAGTCTGACCCCTCTGCTGTAGGACTGCTAAGGTCCACTCTAGGCCCTGCTTGCCTGGGGATCGCCTGCAGCAGCTGCAGAACAGTAAGGGTTGCTACCAGTTTCTTCTTCTGCTTTCTTTGTCCCACTAGGATACCCGCCAAATGTCAGTCTGGTCTCTCCTTTATGAGGTGACTCTTTGGATATACAGGGGTCAGGGAGCTGCTTGAGGAGACAGTCTGTCCTTTATAGGAGCTCAAGTGCTGAGCTGTGAGCTCCGTTGTTCATTCAGAGCTGCTGGGCAGGTACGTTTAGGTCTGCTGCAGCAGAACTCATAAACTGCTTTTTGTTCCCAGGTGCTCTGTCCCTGGGAGTTAGGGCTTTATTTATGAGTTTCCATTGTGCTGCTGCGTTTTTTTTTTTTCAGGGCTGCGCTGCCCAGCAATGAGGCAGCCTGGTCACTGTCTGCCTGCAGAGGCTTTGATGAGCTGCTGTGGGCTCCGCCCAGCTGCCATGTGAACTTCCCTGCAGTCTTGTTTATATGGGTGTAGTTATAACTGCCTCAGCAATGGTGGCCCGCCTCTGTATTGGCTGACTCTCTCTGTAATAGTAGGTTGCCTTGGCAATGGCAGGCAGTCTCAGCAATGCTGGGTTGCCTTGGCAACGCCAGGCTGCCTCAGCAATGGTGGACTACTTCCTTAGTGGTGGAGTGCCTTGGTAATGGCAGACGCCCCTCCCCAACAGAGCTGCATCGTCCCGGGTTTAGCTGCACTTGCTTTGAAACTCTCAATCCAGAGAGTTTCTGATTGCTGTTCTTTTGTGGGGGTTGGACCAGCCGAGCCTGATCACCTGGCTCCCTGCCTCAGAGCCTTTTATTTCTTTTTTAGTTGAACTGTCGACTCTATCCCAGTCACCTGCTGAAAGGGCACAAGGATCTGTGTGATTTTCCTTGCAGCCTCACTGCACCAGCTTAAACAGCAGAACTGAGATTCGTGGAGCTTTTTTTGCCCAAGAATCTCCTGGCCTGGCTCCCTTTTCAGTCCCCTCTTTAATCAGATGAATAGGTGACTTCCCGGGTCTCCAATCGCCAGCCAAAAGGGCACCCGGACCAGTGTATTTTGTATGGAGAACCGCCAGCTGGGGTGCCAACAAAACAGCCAGCGCAGGGCAAAGCAGCTGTGCCGACCAAAAGAACCATGCCGGCCAAAACAGCCATGCTGGCGACCCATGGGGCTCCTCCACCTAGGAATCTCCTGGTCCGTGGGCAATAAAAATGTGGTGCCCACTCACCCTCTGCGCTTTCATTAGGAGCTGTGACTCCAAGCTATTCCTAAACGGCCATCTTGGATCTTCCTCCAGTGATACCTAGACTTTTTAAACAAAGCAAGTCTGAATCCAGAATCTTTGCATTTAATTTATATAAAGATTTATGAGATTTATTTTACATTTTTTTTTCTGACAAAAATGCCACTCAGTATTTTTTTTTATTTTGCGGCAAAAAGTTAAATGCTGTTGATATGACTAATTAATAATTCATGGTAAGCAATTTTTATATTATTAAATAATATTCAAAGTAATGATTCTAATTATTGTGCATTTGATATCATATAGGTGTACAACTATTTACTTAACCATTTCTCCTCTAGGTCTTAGTTCCCTCCATATTTAGTAACACAGATATCTTTTTCACTGGTTTAATTTGGCATGCAAAAAGATACAATAAAAATATTTGAAAACAACATTGATTATTTCCCTAGTCATGGCTTTCTCTGGGGACCACCAATACAGCCATACTCCCTCCTGCCTGACACCTATTGCCACAGTCAGGGTCTTAGCCCAGGTAGCTAAGAGACTAGGCAAAAGCCTCTGTGTCTACCCAACACAGGCACAGCTAACAAATAAAAAGCCCTAGGAGCAGCCCTGAGGACAGTTAAGCCAACTAAATGCCAAAATTGATGCCAAATCAGAACATTCTCTTGTATCTGTCAACTCCACAGGTGAGCAATGAACCTACATGCTCTGCTAACATGTGGCAAGTTTCCAGACCCAAGGCATCTCCTCCAATTGAGAACCAATTACGCTGAAAGTACTTAACAATTAAAATCCTCCTCTCGGTATGTCCACAGTCCTATAAAATTCCAACAGATAATTGCAGTAGGAGTAAAAGACATCAAACTTAACAAGGCTTATAAAACACATCTCCAGTGACTCAAAGCTATATGATGTTAGTAGGATTATTTAGTACTCACGGAGTACCTTTTTACCTCCACCCTCCATTGATCCCACCCACAGGGATAATGAGGGAAGACAAATATAGAACTCTAAGTGAAACTGCACCATCAAGTCCAAGTTTAGGTACACGATGAGACATAATACTCAATAGATGAAATTTGGTTATTCTAAATTTCATGGACTGCTTGACTTGGAAACAATTTTCTTGATATCTCATGGACCACATTCGTCCCATGGTAACCCCTTCTTTTCTGCTGTCTTCATCCTGGGCACATGCTCAGCATAGTGAGCATTTATTATTCTTTTGCTAGCAGGAAGGTTAGTGGAAAGATTCTCAGAAATATATAACACACAATGGGCACCCTCCTGGGATTTTTCTAGGAAAGAAGTAGCCTTAACAAAATTGTCAACGTCTACACGTATCCTAGTCCCTTTAGGGCTTCAATTGTTCCCTCTATGGATTCTAAAATTGTTACAAGTTATGGCAAAAGAGAAAGTGCTCATCTAAGACTGAACAAAAATCCAGAGATCTTTAGCAAAAGGTAACAACTACTTTTCTCACTCTGCTGGGTCTTATGAGACATCCATCACAGTATTTATAGCACTCTTATTTATTTATTTTTTTTTTTGCATTCTTCAAACACACACACACACACACACACGTACGCACACACACAGACACAATTCATGTTTTTAAAAGTGTGGTGTGGCCAGGCATGGTGGCTCACGCCTATAATCCCAGTACTTTGGGAGGCTGAGGCTGGCAGATCACCCGAGGTCAGGAGTTTGAGATTAGCCTGGCCAACATGGTGAAACGCCGTCTCTACTAAAATACAAAAATTAGCCGGGCATGGCAGCATGTGCCTGTAATCCCTCAGAAAGCTGAGGCAGGAGAATGCTTGAACCTGGGAAGCAGAGGTTACAGTGAGCTGAGTTCGTGCCACTGCACTCCAGCCTGGGTGACAGAGTAAGACTCCATCTCCAAAAATAAAAAATTTAAAAATTTTAAAAGTGTGATCTATGGACCACAAATATCAGAATCTTGGGACTGAGGTGGCTGATAAAATTCAGTTGGCTGGGACTTGGCCCCAGATCAACTAAACTTGAATGTTTAGAGGATGGGAAGTAGGATTCAGTCAGATGATAAAGTCTGACAACCACTTCAATGAACCCTAAATCTCTCAAGCACAGGGAATATGTCCCAGCAAGAAATAAAATATTTGGGACCAAAGTAAGGATTTTGTGATCTACCAGATAACCCCATGTAGGACGCAGGCACTGCCGTTTCTGCCTAGAAGGGCAAGCCCAGTCCTACGTGGCCTGAAAAGACTCCAACAGCCCATATCCCTTGTTATAAACTCTGAAATAGTTCACTTTATAAACGAAGCTCCTGGAGAGAATAGTGCACAATTTCTCTTTCTCACTGCCTGGGAAAAGGTCTTTGAGCAAGAATGAAAACAAGGATAATAATAGAATTGAGTTCCTGGGCTGTTCTAAGGAATTACCATTAAAATCAACCATGAAATAATTTTCTAACATAAAGTGTAACTTCTTAAAATAGGAATAAGTCTGGATTTGTTTTCCCCCTACTTTGTTTATTAATTCATTTAGTTATTCAGTGATTCATTTTTTTATTCAGTAAGTATTTATTGAGCACCTACCATGTACCAGGCACTGAACTAACAGCTAAGGATAAACAGAATAGACAAAGTCCCTGCCTTTGTTTGGTAGAAATTTGGTTCATTTATTTATGCATTCATTCATTTATTCATTCAAGAAATGTAACTAAACACACCATTTGGAAGAAACTGGGCTGGGCATTGTGAAGAATGCTTAGACAAATGACACGTAAACCATATCCTTAAGCAGTTTTCACTCTAACTGGGGTGTCAGAGACCCAGCTAGAAATGATTTATTCTAGTATTAGGCAAAAGAAAATGACTAAGCACAAGATGAGATTGCTTCTGACTCAGATTGACTGAAAAGGAAAGATTTAAGCAAAGCTGTAAATTGAGGCAAATGTTGACATTCAGGTATGAAAAGAGCATTCATCTGCTGAAATCACAAGGGCAAAAGAAAGTATGCCCATGTAATATTTAAGAAAGTATAACAAGATGAGTGCTGTATAAGGTGTGTTCTAAAACTGGGGAGAAAAACATCTGACCAATTGAAGGATACCTGGCTAAAAATTTGGTCTATGTTGCATCCGGATATGTGCATCTTCCTTTTCCATTTATTTATTCAATAATTTATGCAAAATATCTATTAAGCACCTAATATTTGTCAGGCATCATACTAGGTGAGTTTGTTAGGGTTCTCTAGAGGGATGGAACTAATGGGTTTTTGTATATATGAAGGGGAGTTTATTAAGGAGAATCAACTCCCACGATCACAAGGTGAACTCCCGGGATAGGCCATCTGCAAGATGAGGCAAGGAAACCAGTAGTGGCTCAGTCTGAGTCCCCAAAACTCAAAAGTAGGGAAGCTGATAGTATAGCCCTCAGTCTGTGCTAAAGGCCTGAAAGCCCCTGGCAAACCACTGGTTTAAGTTTAGGAGTCCAAAAGCTGAAGAACTTGGAGTCTGATGTTAAAGCGCAGGAAGCATCCCGCATGGGAGAAAGATGAAGACTGGAAGACGCTGCAAGTCAGCTTCACCCCCTTTCTTCTGCCTGCTTTATTCTAACCATGATGGCAGCTGATTAGATGGTGCCCACCCACATTGAGGGTGGGTCTACCTCTCCCAGTTCACTGACACAAATGTTAATCTTTTTGGCAGCTCCCCCACAGATACACCCAGGAACAATATTATGTATCATTCAATCCAATCAAGTTAACACTCAGTATTAACCATCACACTGAGCACATATAAAAGAGATCCCTGATCTCTATCCTTGAAAACCTAGGAAACAAGAGACAAATCATGAGCACATGGCATATGTGCTATCTTTGCTATCTCCTTTGCCCATGGCTGAAATCACGAATTAACAAAGGAGCCTTTTCAGCGGAGCCTATATACAGCCTTGCAACATTTAAAAACAGTATTCTGTGCAAGCATTTACAAAAAAAAAAAAATTCAATGTAAGAGATACATGGAGGAGGGCTGAAATTTCCCAATCAAGGAGACCCTGGATTAGCCAGGTGCCAGTGGATCTGCCAGCTGACCACAGAAACATGAGCACTGATGCATTTGGCTTAGCTCAGATCTGCAAAATCTTCTATAAATCCATAGACTTTTAAGAAATAGTATACAGTTGTTATTTTAAGCCACTAAGTTTTAGAGTGGTTTATGATGCACAATAGCAAATTGATAAAGAACTTGGTATTGCACTTCTGTTCTGTCATAACTAAAACGTAAAAGATGTGACATTGGCTTTGGGTCAGAGTAGCTGGCAAAAGCTAGAATAATGGTGAGGAAGCTGTTAAAGGAGACTGGAGAAATGGTGATCCTGACGTTCTTCACAAAACTGGAAAAAAACTCCTTAAACTTCATATGGAACCAAAAAAGAGCCAGACAAAGCCAAGACAATCCTAAGCAAAAATAACAAAGCTGGAGGCATCATGCTCCCTGACTTCAAACTATACTACAGGGCTACAGTAATCAAAACAGCATGGTGCTGGTACCAAAACAGAGATATAGACCAATGGAACAGAACAGAGACCTTGAGAGTAATGTCACACATCTACAACCATCTGATCTTTGACAAACCTGGCAAAAAAAAGTAATGGGGAAAGGATTCCTTGTTTAATAAATGATGTTGAGAACACTGGCTAGTCAGGTGCAGACAGCTGAAACTGACCCCTTCCTTAGACCTTTCACTAAAATTAACTCAAGATGGATTAAAGACTTAAACATAAGACCTAACCCATAAAAACCCTAGAAGAAAACCTAGGCAATACCATTAAGGACATAGGCATAGGCATAGGAAAGGAATTCATGACTAAAACACCAAAAGCAATGGCAACAAAAGCCAAAATAGACAAACGGGATCTAATTAAACTTAAGAGCTTCTGCACAGCAAAAGAAACTATTGTTAGAGTGAACTGGCAACCAACAGAATGGGAAAAAATTTTTGCAAGCTACCCATCTAAAAAGGGCTAATATCCAGAATCTACAAATAACTAAAGTAGATTTACAAGAAAAAAACAAACAACCCATTCAAAAGTGGGCAAAGGATATGAACAGGCACTTTTCAAAAGAAGACATATATGAGGCCAAAAAACATATGAAAAAATGCTCATCATCACTGGTCATTAGAGAAATGCAAGTCAAAACCACATTGAGATGCCATCTCATGCCAGTTAGAATGGCGATCATTAAAAAATCTGGAGACAACAGATGCTGGAGAGGATGTGGAGAAATAGAAATGCTTTTACACTGTTGGTGGGAGTGTAAATTAGTTCAACCATTGTGGAAGACAGTGTTGTGATTTCTCAAGGACCTAGAAATAGAAATTCCATTTGATCCAGCAATCCCATTACTGGGTATTTACCCAAAGGATTATAAATTGTTCTATTATAAAGACACATGCACACATATGTTCATTGTGGCACTGTTTACAATAGCAAAGACCTGGAGCCAACACAAATGCCCATCAATAATAGACTGGACAAGGAAAATGTGGCACATATAAACCATGGAATACTATGCAGCCATAAAAAATGATGAGTCTGTGTCCTTTGTAGGGACATGGATGAATCTGGAAACCATCATTCTCAGCAAACTGACACAAGAACAGAAAATCAAACACCACATGTTCTCACTCATAGGCGGGTGTTAAATGATGAGAACACATGGACACAGGGAGGGGAGCTTCACACATTGGGGTCTGTTGGGGGGGCGAGGGGAGGAACAGCAGGGAGTGGGGAGATTGGAGAGGGATTACATGGGGAGAAATGCCAGATATAGGTTAAGGGGTTATGGAGGCAGCAAATCACATTGCCGTGTATGTCTATGCAATAATCCTGCATGATCTGCACATGTACCCTAGAACCTAAGGTACAATTAAAAAAAAAATTCAGTCAAAGCCTAATAGAACTTCTCTACTATTCAAAAGAGTTTAGAAGAACATTAAGTTGTCAGTTTTATCTCATGGAGTAGAATCCAACCATATTCATAGGAATTCACAATGTTTTTAATTCAGCTAGATTGGCAAATATTGCCAGCCCAGAGGAAGAAAGAATTGCAACTCTACAGAGGTGTCTGACACTTGTAGAAAGACATTTCTGCCCCTAATTTTCTATAGGCTGGAAGCAGGAATATTTTCCAACATTCTCTTCTGAAGTGAGAAAGAAAAGTGGAAGAGACATGCCAAGAACCATGGAGAACAATAGACTGAGGAGCCTTTCCAGAGAGCAGAACAAATCAAAGAACATTTCTCATCTCCAGAGTAGGGTAAATGGGAAACATTTGCCCACAAAGACTTCAGAGTTTCCATGAACCAGTGACTGCTGTGTATTTTCTATTCCTTCCCTTTCTAAATGAGAATGCCTACATAGGTTATTCTGCCCTCATTTTGTCACTCTATGTTAAGTATGTTTAGAGCAAATGCTTTTTTTCTAGTACATAACTTTTTGAAACAAGAGGAGCATGTAACAAACTTGATATAGATTACAATGCCCTGGACTTCAAGCAGGATGCTGCAACTTCAGATTTTGGAGGGTCCTGGGATGGGAGGAATATATTTCACACTGGGCAGCATGTTAATAATGGTGCCCAGAAGGCAGGCTATGGTAGATAGAGTGGATCAGGGGACCCAGGTTTTCATAACTGCTATATCTTTCCCTTTTGGTACCACTGTCACACTCTAACTCTAGGCTTAATCAGGGGTTTTGTTTTGATGAGTGAGAAGAACTTGACAACAGCAGAGGCTTGAAAATTTGCTCGTGATTTCTGCCTTCCCTCTTTGATTCCTGCCACTGCCTGCTGAAGGGAATGAGAGACACATAGAAGAGAGACAAGTTGTTCTAGCTGAACCTATACTAGATTAAACCATCCCCCCTCAACTTGACTGCAGATACCCAAGCTGGCAAAATGAGCTGAGCCCATCCTACATTATAAGAATCTTTCAGCCAGCCAGTACCTACAAGAAATAATGACCACTAAGGTTAAGTTACACAGCAAGAGCGAACTGATAGAGACAGCACGTGTGATGACATCCATTTACTATCTCAGTAGTAAACTTCCTTTTAAAGAAGTTTGAGGCAATATTGAAGGATACTCCCTCATTAATAGATTCATCTTTTTAGTGATAGTCATAAAATATCAGCTAGATAGACATCTCTATATTTACAAACAGATAAAAAGAATAGCAGAGAGGAAATTACCAATATGAGAATTCAAGTCAATGTCTGAATCATTGAAAACAGCCTTAGTCAGAGATGTGATTATGCCATCTGCCTTAGTCCATTCTCACACTGATAATAAAGATATAACTGGGGCCAGGTGCAGTGGTTCTCACCTGTAATCCTAGCATTTTGGAGGGGCTGAGGCAGGTGGTTTATGAGGTCAAGAGATCAAGACCATCCTGGCCAACATGGTGAAGTCCTGTCTCTACTAGAAATACAAAAATTAGCTGGGCATGTTGGTGCACACCTGTAGTCCCAGCTACTCGAGAGTCTGAGGCAGGAGAATTGCATGAACCTGGACACGGAGGTTGCACTGAGCCGAGATCATGCCAATGCACTCCAGCCTAGTGACAGAGCAAGACTCCATCTCAAAGAAAAAGAAAAAAAAAAGGCATAACCAAGACTAGTAATTTATAAAGGAAAGAGGTTTAATTGACTCACAGTTCAGCATGTCTGGGCAGGCCTCAGGAAACTTACAGTCATGGTGGAAGAGGAAGCAAGCATGTCCTTCTTCATGTGATGGCGGGAGGAAGAAGAATGAGAGCCAAGCAAAGGGGAAAACCCCTTATAAAACCATCAGCTCTTGTGATAATTTATTCACTGTCACAAGAACAGGTTGGGAAAAACTGCTCCTGTGACTCAATTATCTCCACCTAGCCCCTCCCCATGACATGTGGAGATTATGGAAACTATAATTCAAGATGAGATTTGGCTAGGGACACAGCCAAAGCATATCACCATCATAGACCAGTTCAGCCTCTTAAATGCAGAATGATACCAAGGAGACCATCCTTTACTTAGGAAGGAGTCTACTTTAATTACATTTAGCAATTAGATAATATCTCAGTTAAAAAATTATACTTTAGATGAATGGGGCTTTCTCAGTGGTATGGAAGAAGAAAGGATTAATCTATGAGATGTATCAAGGACAATCCAACTAGTTACAGGGACTAGTTGCAGAAGGGGAAATGTGAAAAAGGAGGCATCAAAGGTCATCACAACTTAGTTGTTAATCTACTTACAAACCTTCAATAGCTCTATGGAAACTTATGTGATGTCTCTACTAAAGCCTAAACTCCATGAAGAACCAAATAATTAAAAATCATCATCATCACTATAATGAAAGCTAACATTTATTGAGTGTGTATCCATATTACATGTCAGGCACTAAGTGCACTAAGAAATTTGCCTTCATTGTCTTATTTACTTTTTACTATATCCTTGGAAAATAGGAATTGATATTATTCCCATTTTACACATGAGAAACTAAAGTCTAGGGAACTTGAAGTGGCTTGCCAATGGTCAGCCAGCTAAAACACAATGGAGTCGAGTCAGAGTTCAGAGGACTTCCTCTGACTTGAAAGCATTTATTTCTAAACACTATCCTATTCTTCCACTCTTATTGGGATACTTGCTAGCTTCACAATGCCATCTCCAGTTTGTCATGGTGTATACAATACATATTTGTTGAGTTAATGAATGAAATGAGAAGAAAGTAAATGAATAAAAGGATGAAATGACAACAAATGAGTAAGTGAATAATAGTACCAAGAACAGAGCCAAAAAAACCTGCAAGAAGTACTGCAAGGAGAAGACAAGAAAACTTTGGACTTTATTATGCCAATAATAGAATGACAATTCCTCCATGTGTTCAGGAAGAAATTAGGAAGATTACATTTGCAAAAGAAATTAAGTG
Source organism: Cebus imitator (assembly GCF_001604975.1). Lineage (NCBI taxonomy): Eukaryota > Metazoa > Chordata > Mammalia > Primates > Cebidae > Cebus > Cebus imitator. The sequence continues at coordinate 503,042 of NW_016107510.1, read as the reverse complement.
AACATAGGTTTTTGGCATATTTGATGTAAAAGAAATGGGTTATTTATACAGATAAGAATGACCTTTGTATATCTGGAGGCAAAAGGCAAAAGGCAAAAAAAAAAAAAAAATTACAGAAAAAAAGAGGTCACCAAAATGAGCCAGTGCTTTGGGAGTTTGCTGCTAAGAAAAAATGCTTCACTAGGTTATGATCAAGCAAGGCCATGCTGTAAAGCACTCTTCCCAGGGCACAACTGCTTCCATATTACCTCCCCTAATTAACAAGAACAGCTGAGAATTCATTGATTATGTCCCTACATGTACTATTCACTCTGCCAGACCCTTGACAATGGAATTCATAATTTAAGTTTCATGGAAACACTCTGAGTTCAATATTATTATTTCCATTTTACAGATGAAGTTCAGTGAGAGAAAGATCCTTCTGCTAGAAATGGTGGAGAGGTACAAACTTAGATCTGTCTAACATTAAAACTCTTTCTCATTTTTCTATATCAGGCAAACAGAACTGCCAGACCACTGACTGTGAAAGAGAGAATTCACCCCTCTTGTATTCAATGGACAATATTGAAGAAGAAACTTCTCTTTCTTTTAATACATTTTTCCAAGAAGAGAAAAAAGTAATAAACATGAATGCTCATTTTCAATCATGTGGACATAGACTCAGTTGAATGATTACAGCAATAATTATTGATTACTTTACTTAATTTCTTAAAAAGAAAGGTATATGCCCAACTTTGATTGAGCTACTATAATATCATGAAGACAATATAAAACAGTTAAAACAGCAGCAAGTTGCCCTTTCTTTTCCAGCTTAGTGTCTTTATTCTTTTCCATCCCAATAACTATCTATAACATTTTTGTCCATGTCAGAATATAGGCTTGACTAAGAATTTGGTCAGCCTCATTACGCCTTGCATGGCACACAAGGTATTCTCCACGAGATAAGAGTCCATGTCACAGAAGGTTTTACAGTGGAAAGTTGGAGTCTTTCTATCACCTTAGTTACATACTCTCGTGTTACCGGAAGGATTCCTCCATTCCTAATAGAATCTGGGAGAGTTAAGAATCCTATGATGGGCACCCTGTGGAGACACAGTTTGCTTGTTGTCCAATTAGCTGTTAGTCTGCCACTTTCCTGGAGTGTCAGTATAGATTCCACCAAACAAAAGCATTATCTTTCCCCTGTCTAATTCCTGTTTACTCTTTAAAGTTTTAGAAGCAGGCACTTTTTTTTTTTTTTACCAACACTTTAAGTTACTTCTAACTTTCAATCTTCTTTAATTGTCATCTAAGGACTTGCATTATCTCCCCCAAGACATTGTCGTTTCTTGTAAGCAGAGAAGCCCTAAACAGGAGTTTGGGTGATGGCAAAATAAAACTGAGAAGAGAGACCCAGACTGAGAAACTTACTACACAAAATAGGGTAGGATAAATAACAGAAGGCTGGCCCAGCTATACTCTAAATGAGTCATCAGAGCTTGGTAACCATACAGGAGAGAGGTAGCAGTCCAGTCAGACAGGCAGTATAATAGAGGGTTAAGTCAGTCAGGGAGACCATGGAGATGAACCTTCCAGATAAAGGTAATATGAATAGGTGGTCAGCACCAGAGAACTAGCATGGCTCCAGCAGGGCCTGGGCTTTTGGAATAAGACTCCAGTCTTCAGATTGTAGGAAGGGGATCTGCTGGCAACAGATGCAGGCTCCAGGAGTATGAGAGTCCTGGAAAAGAAATAAAGATAGGAGAGAACAAGACAGAAATGCTAGAAGTGATTTAAGCTTAGGAGTTTGGAGAAGTTGGACTAGGTCATGGAAAATATGCCATATCAGCAGTCAGAATGATGGTTTTGAGCCCCTATGCCAGATTTAGAGCAAAGTGTTTCCCAGAGTACATGTTAGTGTTAGTTCTCAGCTTGTCTCAGGGAGCCATTTATGAGGTTTAGAGAAATTAAGCTAGTCCCTGAAATGACTTGTAGATTACATATTTTTAAATTCCACCATGGGTTTACATGTAGAGCTCTGTATGAAGAAGACAATTATCACATAGAACTAAGTGTATTATATGTGCTAAACACTAGTCTAAGTGCTTGACATGAATTATCTCATTTAACGACATCCTAAGATTGCATATACTTGTATGTACAGCCATCCACCAAATAACATTTTGGTCGACAATAGACCACAGATGACAGTGGTGCCAAAAGACCATAATATCGTAGGTACAGTAAAAATACTATTCCTTGCTATGTGTAGATACACAGATACTTACAATTGTGTTATAATTGCTTACACTATTCAGTAACCTGCTATATAGGTTTATGGCTTAGGAGCAACAGGCTATAATATATAGCCTGAGTGTGTAGTAGGCTACACCACCTAGGTTTGTGTTAGTACACTCTATAATGTTTAAACAAAGATGAAATTACCTCATGACACATTTCTAGAAATGCATCCCTGTTATTAAACAATTAATAATAGTACTATTATTACTACTTAATAGAAAGAAAGTCAAGGCCCAAACGGATGAAATAAATTGCCCAAAAGCTGGAAGCACTCCCTTTGAAAACTAGCACAAAACAAGGATACCCTCTCTCACCAATCCTATTCAATGTCATATTGAAAGTTCTAGCCAGGGCAATAAGATAAGAGAAGGAAATAAATGTATTTGAATAGGAAGAGAGGGAGTCAAACTATCTTTGTTTTCAGATGACATGATCATATATCTAGAAAACCCCATCATCTCAACCCCAAAGCTTCTTAAGCCAGTAAGCAACTTCAGCAAAGTCTCAGGATATAAAAAATCTGGAGACAACGGATGTGGAGAAATAGGAACACTTTTCCACTGTTGGTGGGAGTGTAAATTAGTTCAACCATTGTGGAAGACGGTGTGGTGATTCCTCAAGGACCTAGAAATAGAAATTCTATTTGACCCAGCTATCCCATTACTGGGTATATATGAAAAGGATTGTAAATTGTTCTATTATAAAGACACATGCACACATATGTTCACTGTGGCACTGTTTACAACAGCAAAGACTTGGAACCAACCCAAATGCCCATCAATAATAGACTGGACAAGGAAAATGTGGCACATATACACCACGGAATACTATGCAGCCATAAAAAATGATGAGTTCATGTCCTTTGCAGGGACATGAATGAATCTGGAAACTATCATTCTCAGCAAACTGATACAAGAACAGAAAACCAAACACCACATGTTCTCATTCACAGCCAGGTGTTGAACAATGAGAACACATGGACACAGGGAGGGGAGCATTATACACTGAGGTCTGTAGGTGGGGGCTGAGGGAGGGATAGCGTGGGGTGGGGATGTTAGGGAGGGATAACATGGGGAGAAATGCCAGATATAGGTGAAGGGGGGGTGGAGGCAGCAAACCACATTGCCATGTGTATACCTATGCAACAATCCTGCATGATCTGCACATAAAGTACAGTAAAGTACAATAAAAAAAAATCTAAAAAAAAAAAGAAAAGAAAATCAGTGTGCAAAAGCCACTAGCATTCCTATATGCAAACTGAAAGCCAAATCATGAATGAACTCCCATTCACAATTGCCACAAAAAGAATAAAATACCTAGAAATACAGCTAACAAGGGAAGGGAAGTACCTCTCAAGAAGAACTACAAACCACTGCTCAAAGAAATCAGAGAGGATAGAAACAAATGGAAAAACATTCCATGCTCATGGATAAGAAGAATCAATATTGTGACAATGCTCATACTGCCCAAAGTAATTTATAGATTCAATGCTGTTCCCATTAAACTGCCATTGAAATTCTTCACAGAATTAGAAAAAAACTATTTAAAAATTCTTATGGAACCAAAAAAGAGCCCAGATAGTCAAGACAATCCTAAGCAAAAAGAACAAAGCTGGAGGCATCACACTACCTGATTTCAAACTACAAGGCTACAGTAACCAGAACAGCATGGTACTGGTTCAAGAACAGACACATAGACCAATGGAACAGAACAGAGAATCCAGAAATAACACCACACACCTATAACCATCTGATCTTTGACAACCTGACAGAGCAAAGAATGGGAAAATAATTCCCTATTAAATAACTGGTGCTGGAAGAACTGGCTGGCTACATGAAGAAAACTGAAATTGGACTACTTCCTTACACCATATACAAAAGTCAACCCAAGATGGATTAAAGACTTAAATGTAAAACTGAAAACTATAAAAGCCCTGGAAGAAAATCTAGGCAATACCATCCAGGACATAGGCATGGTCAAAGGCTTCATGACGAAAATGTCAAAAGCAATTGCAACAAATGCAAAAACTGACAAATGGGATCTAATTAAAGAGCTTCTGCTCAGCAAAAAAGGGGAAAAAAAAGTATCGTCAGAGTGAACAGAATGGAAAAAAATTGTTTGCAATCTATCCATCTGACACAGGTCCAATATCCAGCATCTACAAGGAACTTAAACACATTTACAAGAAAAATAAATAAATAATGCCATTAAAAAGTGGGGAAAGGACTTGAACAGACACCTCTCAAAAGAGGACATACATGCGGCCAATCACCATATGAATAAAAGCTCAATATTGATCATTAGAAAAATGCAAATCAAAACCACAATGAGATACCATCTTATGCCAGTTAGAATGGCTATTACTAAAAAGTCAAGAAAACAGATGCTGGCAAAGTTATGGAGAAAAAAGAATGCTTTTATACTGTCAACAGAAATATAAATTAGTTCAACCATTGTGGAAGACAGTGTGGCGATTCCTCAAAGACAGAGGCAGAAATACCATTCAACCCAGCAATCACATTACTGGATATAGACTGAAAGGAATATAAATCATTCTGTTATAAAGATACATGCAGCACTATTCACAATAGCAAAGACATGGAATCAAACTAAACATGCATCAATGATAGACTGGATAAAGAAAATGTGGTACATATATACCATGGAATACTATGGAACCATAAGAAAGGACGAGATCATGTCCTTTGCAGGGATTATCCTCAGCAAACTAACACAGGGACAGAAAACCAAATACCTCATGTTCTCACTTATAAGTGGGAGCTGAACTATGAGAACACATGGAAATGTTAGGGGGAACAACACACACTGGGGCCTGTCAGAGGGTGGGTGGGGAGGAGGGAGAACATCCGGAAGAATAGCTAATACTGGGCTGAATACCTAGGTGATGGGATGATCTGTGCAGCAAATCACCACGGCACACATTTACCTATGTAACAAAGCTGCGCATCCTGCACATGCACCCCTGAATTTAAAATTTAAAAAATAAATAAATTGCCCAAAGTCATGCATTGAGCAGATAGTGAAGCTGGAACACAGATTCAAATAGCTACTCAACAAAAGCCAATCTTTAAGACATATTGCCAGTGTTAGTCATACAATTTTACACAACAAATATCTGCTGAAGTCTTATGTGGCAGACTCTGTGCTAGCTATTAATGTCTCAACAACAAAAAATATATATAGGTACTATCTATGCCTTTAAGGAGCTTAAAGTATAAGGCACATAGAGATGCATTAAAGGTAGAAATACTTACTACGGCACTGTGATGAGAGGCTAGAGGGTGCTATGAGAGCACTTAGCACAGGAACTGAATACTCCCTGAAGGTGAGGCCTCTTAGGTGAAGTGATGAATGATTAGAGGTCAAAGGATGGAGAGGAAGGGGAAAGACAACTTGCTCAAAGCTCCAAAGGCAGAAAGAAGCATAATTCTTTCAAGCTAGTGAAAGATACTCTGCATGACAGGAGTGTAGAGTATATAAAAGGATGAGAGAAATCAAACAAGAGATGTCACTAGAGAAGTGGACAGAGGCCTGATTCTGATTATGCAGGGCCAAAGAGGTGACATTCAGGAGTCTGGACTTCACCTTGAGGGAAAAACTAGGAAAGGATTTAAAGAGGACAGTAACAGGATCAGATGCGTATTTTGGAAAAATTACTTTGACTTCTGTGTGGAAATAATAAATAAAAGAATGGGTGAATAGATGGAGGGATGGATTGATGGACAGAAAATCAATTCTTGCTCTTACTACTTTATAAAGCAGATTTAAGTAGGTTTGATTGTTCCTACAGTCCATCTGTCTCTCAGTATTCTGATAGGAACTAGAGCCCAGAAGATATCACCAGAGAGGCCAAGTCTACCAGCAGGAAAATGATCTTATTAAAAACAATGAATGTTTTTCACTTAAAAGTGGGTTATTTCCATGCTCTATATGGACTCTTATGCTCCCATCCCAGCAAGAAACTTGCTATAGTTCCAACAAGTCATCGACAACCAATCACTGCTATTACAGTAACTGTAAACATATGTTTTCTGCGTTTCCCACATCCCTATAGTGGTACTACAGGTTGTAGCTCAATGCAGAGAAAAAGGAGCATAGAGAAGGTCTGGAATGTCTGATGTCATACCAACCATGCACAAAGTTTTGGCCTTATGTGATAAATCATACCTTCCACATCTGTCGTGGGAAAAACTGAAAGTGGGCACATCTCTTCTGCATGTGGCCTAATGGTTTTCTCCCAACACTAAACAAGCCCATTTAAAGCACAGGTTGGCAGGGGTCACCATCCTCACCATCACACATGTTCTAACAATCCAGGTGTTCATAGAATATAAAAGTTCTGTAACAGACAAGAACCAAACAGCTTTGAAGAGCCTATGCTAATGCTTTTCCGAAGGGATTATGTGTAGACAACTCTAATTGTTGCATTGAATCTGTGCCCTTCTTTGCTTCCCTCCTACCTATGTCTTTTTTTATGTACATGCCTTCTCTACCCTTTTACCTCAGGTTATCCTCCATGCAGAAAACTCAGTAGGAGAAAGGGGCCTGTAATAGTGACTCGCCTTAAGCACCAGCAGACAAAGCAAAAGGTGGTGATTTTAGATCTTTTTCACAAGAACATGTGCAGCCTAGGAACAGAAAGGGCAAATTTTCAGAAAAAAAGAAAACAAGCAACACGCTAGACAGTTTTTCTGTAAGATCAAGACACTTTCCTGTAGGATCAAGTTGAGACATTTTTACTTATTAGCAAGACTAGTTTAAGAAAATTTTTAAGTCATTATGTCTATAAAAATGACCCAATATTAACATCATACCAAACGACAGATGCAGATGTCAGTAGGGAGAACATATTGAACAGTATAAAGGGCTCTAAAAATGCAAAGCATTGTGGCTAGGTTTTGCTTTCTTGTTTGGGTTGTTTTTTTTTTTTTAACTTCATGAGTACATAGTAGGTGTATATGTTTATGGAGCATATGGTATGTTTTGATACAAGCACGCAATGTGTAATAATCACATCAAGGTAAATGAAGTACACATCACCTCACGCATCTATCTTTTATGTTACAAACAATTCAATTATACTTTTAGTTATATTAAAATGTGCAGTTAAATTATTATTGACTATAGTCATTCTGTTGTGCTATCAAATACTAGATCTTACTTATTCTTTCTAACTTTTTTTCGGCCCCTTTAACTATCCCCACTAACCCCCATTCCCCTGCTACCTTTCCCAGCCTTTGGCAACCACCCTCTACTCTCTATCTATGGGTTCAGTTGTTTTAATTCTTAGCTCCCCAAAATAGGTGAGAACATGTGAAGTTTGTCTTTCTGTTCTTGAATTATTTCACTTAACATAATGACCTCCAGTTCCAACCATATTGTGGCAAATGACGGGATCTCATTATTTTCTATGGTTGAATAGTACTCCATTGTGGAAACGTACTATAATTTTTTATTCATTCATCTGTTGATAGTTGCTTCCAAATCTTGGCTATTGTGAGTAGTGCTGCAATAAACATGGGAGTTCATGTATCTCTTCATTGAATATATTGATTTTCTCTTTTGCAGGGGGGCATCTACCTAGCATTGGGTTGATGGATCCAATGATAGCTCTGGTTTTTGAGGACCCTCCAAACTGTTCTTCATAGTGGTTGTACTAATTTACATTTCATCAACAGTGTATGAGGGTTCTCTTTCCTCTACATTCTTGAAAGCATGTGTTATTGGCTGTTTTTTGGATAAAAGTTTTTTTTAACTAAGATGAATTGAGATGTCATTATCATTTTTATTTGCATTTCTCAGATAATAGGTGATGTTGAACATTTTTATATACCTGTTTGCCATTTGTATGTCTTCTTTTCAGAAATGTGTATTCATATGTTCTACCTATTTTAAACATTGAATTACTGAGTTTTTTTTTTCTTATAGAGTTTGTTTGAGCTCCTTATATGCATCATTTATTAACCCATTGTCAGATGGGTAGTTGCAAATATTTTCTCCCATTCTATGGGCTGTTTTCTTCACTTTGTTGATTGTTTCCTTTGCTATGAAGAAATGTTTTAGCTTGATATAATCCCATTTGTCCATTTTTGCTTTGGTTGCCTGCTTGTGCTTGTGGAGCATTACTCAAGAAATCTTTGCCTAGTCCAATGTCCCAAAGAGTTTCTCCAATGTTTTCTATTAGCAGTTTCACAATTTGTGGTCTTAGATTTAAGTTTTTAATCCATTTTGATTTTATTTTGCATATGGCAAGGAATAGAGGTTTAATTTGATTCTTCTGCATATAAATATCCTGTTTTCACAGCATCATGTATTGAACAGACTATCCTTTTCCCCATGTATGTTCTTGGCACCTTTGTGGAAAATGAGTTTACTGTAGATGTATGTACGGATTTCTCTCTGAGTTCTCTCTATTCTGTTCCTTTCATTGGTCGATGCATTTGTGTTTATACCAGTAACATGCTGTTTTTCATAATATAGCTCTGTAGCGTAATTTGAAGTGATGGAACATAACTCCTTCAGTTTTGTTCTTTTTGCTTAGGATGGTTTTGGATATTTGGGTCTTTTGTAGTTCCACATAAATTTTAGAATTCATTTTTCTATTTCTGTGAAGAATGTCATTGGTTTTGGATATCTGGGTCTTTTGTACTTCCACATAAATTCTAGAATTCATTTTTCTATTTCTGTGAAGAATGTCATTGGTTTTTTGATAGAGATTGCATTGAATCTATATATTGCTTTGGATGGTATTGACATTTTAACAATATTGATTCTTCGAATCCATGAACATGTAATAGCTTCCATTTTTTGTATCCTCTTCCATTTCTTTTATCAATGTTTTACAGTTTTCATTGTAGAAATATTTCATTTCTTATGTTAAATGAATTCCTATTTAAATTTATTTATTTTACTTTAGGTGCATACTATATCTGGCATTTCTCCCCATCTTATCCCTCCCTACTCTCCCCTCCCTCCCCACCCGCCTCTGTCTCTCCCCTACCCCCACAACTGCACCCAGTGTGTGATGTTCTTCTGCCTGAGTCCACTTGTTCTCGTTGTTCAACACCCACCTATGAGTGAGAACATACAGTGTTTGGCTTTCTGTTCTTGTGTCAGTTTGCTAAGAATGATGGTTTCCAGATTCATTCATGTCCCTGCAAAGGACACAAACTCATCGTTTTTTATGGCTCCATAGTATTCCATGGTGTATATGTGCCACATTTTCCTTGTCCAGTCTACCATCGTTGAGCATTTGGGTTGGTTCCAGGTCTTTGCTATTGTAAACAATGCTGCAATGAACATATGTGTGCATGTGTCTTTATAGTAGAATGATTTATCATTCTTTGGGTATATACCCAGTAATGGGATTGCTGGGTCAAATGAAATTTCTATTTCTAGGTCCTTGAGAAATCACCACACTGTCTTCCACAATGGTTGAACTAATTTACACTCCCACCAACTGTGTAAGAGTGTTGTCTCCAGATTTTTTCATGATTGCCATTCTAACTGGCATGAGTTGATAATCTCATACAAGAAATAACTAAGTTTTAATTTTATATATATATAGCTATTGTAAATGAAATTACTTTCTTGATTTCTTTTTCAGATTATTTGCTGTTGGCATATAAAAAATGCTACTGATATTTGTACGTTGATTTTGTATCCTGCAACTTTACTGAATGTGTTTATTAGTAATAGTAGTTTTTTGGTTGCATCTATAGGGTATTCAAAATATAAGATCATATCATCTACAAACAAGGATAACTGAATTTCTTCCCTTCCAATTTGTATGCCCTTTATTTCTTTCTCTTGTCTGATTGTTCTAGCTAGGGTTTCCAGTACTACATTGAATAATAGTAGTAAAAGCGGGCATCCTTGTTATAGTCAAGATCTTAGGGGAGTTTCTGTTTTTTCCCATTTGTTATGATACTAGTTTTGGGTGTGTTATATATGGTTTCTATTATGACTATACCTTTTTTTAGGGGTTTTATCATGCAGGGATGTTGAATTTTTTCAAATGCGTTTTCAGCATCAATTGAAATGATCATACGGTTTTTGTCCTCCATTCTGTTGATATGCCATATGACATTGATACATTTGCATAAGTTGAATGATCGTTGCATCCCTAAGATAAATCCCACTTGGTCATAATGAATGATCTTTTTGATGTGTTGTTGAATTCAGTTTGCTTGTATTTTGTTGACGATTTTTTCATTAATATTCATCAGAGATATTGACCTGCACTTTTTTTTTTTTTTTTTTTTTTTTTTTTTTTTTTTTTTTTTTTTTTTTTTTTTTTTTTTTTTTTTTTTTTTTTTTTTTTGATGTGTCTTTGGTTTTGGTAGCTGGGTAATACTGGCCGCATAGAATGAGTTTGGAAATATTGCTTCCACCTCTATTTTTCATAATAGTTTGAGTAGGATTGATATTAGTTCTTCTTTAAATGTTTGGTAAAATTCAGCAGTGAAGCTATCGAGACCTGGGCTTTTTTTTGTTGGGAGATTTTTCTATTATGGTCTTGATCTTATTACTTGCTATTGCTCTGTTCTGGTGTTGTATTTCTTCATGGTTCAATCTTGGTAGGCTGTGTGTCTCGAGGAATTTATTCATTTCTTCTGGTTTTCCAATTTATTCACATGTAATTACTCAAGTAGTCTCTAATTTGACTACTAATTTGAATTTCTGCAGTATAGGCTGAATGTCTCCTTTTGCATCTCTGATTTTTTTGGGGTCTTCTCTTTTGTTTTCTTAGCTAATCTGGCTAAAAGAGTGTCCATTTTATCTTTTTCAAAAAACCCAACTTTTAGTTTTGTTTATCTTTTCTATTGTTTTCTTCATTTCAATTTCACTTATTTCTGCTCTGATCGTTGTTATTTCTTCTACTAACTTTAGATTTAGTTTGCTCTTGCTTTTCTAGTTCTTTAGGATGCATATCTGGGTTATTTAGTTGAAGTTTTTCTTCTTTTTTGATGTAGGCAATTATAAACTGTTAGTCCTACTTTTGCTGTATCCCATAGGTTTTGGTATGTTTTGTTTCCATAATGATTTGTTTTGAAAAAGTTTTTAATTTTCTTATTAATCTCTTCATTGACCTACTGGTTATTCAGGAACATATCATTTAATGTCCATGTATTTGTATAGTGACCAAAATTCTTCATTATTGATTTCTAGTTTTATTCCATTGTGGTCAGAGAAGATACTTGATATTATTTCAATATTTTTAAATGTTTTAAGACTTGTTTTGTGGAGTAACATATGGTCCATCCTTGAGAACGATCCATGTGCTAATGAAAAGAATGTGTATTCTGCAGTCATTGGATAAAATGTTCTATTACATCATTTGGTCTATAGTGTATATTAAATCCAATGTTTCTTTGTTGATTTTCTGTCTGGAAGATCTGTCCAATGCTGAAAGTAGGGTGATGAAGTGTCTAGGTATTACTGTATTGGGGATATATCTCTCTCTTTAGCTCTAATGGTATTTGTTTTATATATCTGGGTGTTCCAGTGTTGGGTGCATATATATTTTAAATTGTTATACCCTTTTGGTGTTCTATAACTTTCTTGTATTTGAATATTAATATTTGTCTCTAGGTTTGGAATGTTCTTTGTTTCTATCTCTTTAAATAAACTTTCTACCTTTGTCTCTTTCTCTACCTCCTCTTTAAGGCCAATAACTCTTAGATTTGCCCCATTTAGGCTATATTTTCTAGATCTTGTAGATGGCCTTCATTCCCTTTTATTCTTTTTTCCTTGTCTCCTCTTACTGTATATTTTCAAAGAGCCTTTCTTCATGCTCACTAATTCTCTCCTCCGTTTGATCAATTCTGCCATTAAGAGACTTTGATGCATTCTTCAGTATGTCAATTGCATTTTCAAATTCCAGAATTTTTGCTTGATTCCTTTGAATTATTTCAATTTTTTTGTTAAAGTTATCTGGTAATATTCTGAATTCCTTCTCTGTGGGGTTTCTTTGAGTTTCCTCAATATAACTATTTTGAATTATCTGTCTGAAAGTTCACATATCTCTGTCTCTCCAGGATTGGCCTCTCACACCTTAATAGTTTGTTTGGTGAGGTCATGTTTTCCCAGTTGATCTTGATGCTTGTGGATGTTTGTTGGTGTCTGGGCATTGAAGAGTTATATATTTATGGTACTCTTCACAGTCTGGACTTGGGTGTTGTGATCTATGCTTTTGGTCACTGCAGCCATATCTGCATTAGGGGGCACCCTAAACTCAGTAGCACTGTGGTTCTTGCAGACTTGTAGAGGAACATCCTTGGTGGTCTTGGACAAAATCTGGAAGAATTTTACAGATTAGCAAGCAAAGACTCCTGTCTCTTTTCTTAATTTTTCCCAAACAGCAGTCCTTCTCTCTCTTTCTCTCTCTCTCTCTCCACCCCCCTTCCCCGCAACCCCACCGCCTTGCTGAACTGCATGGAGCTGGGGGAGAGATGACACAGGTACTCCTGTGGTCACCACCATTGTCAGACCTGAAGCTGGTATAACACTGGGTCTTGCCAAAGCTTGGTGTAATCACTACCTGGCTACTGCCTATGTTCACTCAAGACTCTAGGGCTCTTACAATCAGCAGGTGCTAAAGCCAGCCAGTCTTGTGTCCTAACCTTCAGGGCAGTGGTCTCTCCTCTGGCCCAGGCTATGTCCAGAAATGTCATCCAAGAGCCAAGGCCTGGAATTGGTAACCCGAAGAGCCCACTTGGTACTCTACCCAACTATGACCAAGCTGGTAGCTAAGCTGCAACACAAAGTCTTCCTTAGTCTCCTCTCTTCTTCTGTCAAGCAGAAGCATCTCTTCTTGTAGCCATCATAGCTATGACTATGCTAAGTCACACCTGAAGCCAGCACATCTCAGTCTCACCCAAGGCCCATGTTATGTACTCCCTAGTAACCACTGCTGATTATTCAGGGCCCAAGGGCTCTTTAGTCAACAAGTGATGAATCCTGCCAGAACTAGGTTCTTCCCTTCATGGCAGCAGATTCCCTTCTGGCCCAGGGTATATCTAGAAATGTTGTCCTAGACCACGAGCCTGGAAAGGGGGCCTCATGACTCTGCCTGGTCCCCTGTCCTACCGTGACTGAGTGGGTATCCAAGTTGTAAGACAAGGTCCTCTTTACTCTTCCCTCTCTTCTTCTCACATGGAAGGAAGGGGTATCTTTTGAAGCTGTGAGCTATACTGCCTTGGGTTCAGGGAGGTGTGATACAAGCAATCCTTTAGCTGCCATGGCTGGTGTCTCACTAGGTCATATGCCCCCCCAAGTCCATTGACTCCAAGCAAAGCACAGCATTAGGATTTGCCTAGGAGTTGCAGGCCTTTTGGCCTAAAATGCCTTTCAAGTTTATTTAGAACCCCAAAGCAGTTTAGCCCATAGTGGCAAGGCTTGCTGAAACTTAAGTTCTGACCACTGGGATGGGTGATTTCCCTCTGGCTAGGGCTGGTCTGAGTGTTCTTTCCATAGTCTTGGCTCAGATCTGCAGCACTGAGTTCCAATGCAAAGTTCCACATTTATTGCACTTTCCCTGCCCTAATTGTCACAGATTCTCTCTCTGCACCATGTAGCCACTGCAAAACAATGGGGGAGGGGTAGTGTTGACAATTCAAGACTGTCTTTTCTACCCTCAAGTGCACAGACTCTCTCCCGACCACGTGGCTGTTGCTGGGGATGTGGGAGGGGTGGTGTCAGTGATTCAAGACTGTTCTTCTACCCTTTTCAAATGCCTCTTTCAGCAATATAAAACGAAAACCAAGTACTATGATTGCTCACCTGATTTTTCGTGCTTATGAAGGTGCTATTTTGTATAGACAGTTGTTAAATTTGGTGTTCCTGCAAAGACGACAATTCAGCCATCTTGCTCTGCCTCTGGTTAGGTTTTTCATTAGCCCCATATAACTATGGCATCCACCTCTAGTCAATATTCTATCATCCATCTTCAAAATAGACCCACTGAAAAGAACCACTTCACCTGCATGAAACTAAGTAATCCAGCAATCCCATTTTACTGAGACATAAAGAAAGAAAGTAAAATGGGCCACTGATCAGGCAAAGGTGCTATAATAAAGCTCATGCACTTTTCTCACAGGAACGCTCTTGGAGGTAACAGTTGGAGTCAATTTGCTTGTATTTTAGGCACAAGTTTAACGAGCGTGATTGTCTGGTTTCCCAGTTCAAGGAATCCCAGAGGCAGCAGGTCATCAGAGAGACACACACTGGCAGTATCAAAGAGTGACAGCTGGCAGTATCAAAGACTGACAGCTGGCAGCTTGAGAGTTGATGAAGAGGACAGAAAAACTCTGAAAAGTTGATACCAGAACTCCAAACCGGATCCCCCACAGGTTCAAACACAGAGCCCTGCACTCAATAGGCTCTATTAAAGCCCGTTAGAATAATTTATGATTGAGTCATCAAGACAAGATCAAATTAGAATGTTCTATTTAATAAAGCAGGGAAGTATACATATATTTTTTCAAAGATGTTCACCAAAAATAGTTTAGATGAGCCTATTTTTATACATATGAACTTTGTAACCAGAACAACTCATTTCCTTAATGTTCCAGATAGAGAGTTGACATTTGACTGTACACTGGTCATGTTCCAATTTTAATCCTAAGCCACCTGCCCCTCAATGGCCAGGGAGCCACATGCAGGAAACACAAAGGCATTACGCTAATACTAGCCTAAGTTTAACAAAATTAGGTAGGTAAATCTGCCACCCTCTTCAAGAAAAATTACACACAGCCACTCCAACCTCAAATATAAAATCCAGAGTTATCTATGCTACCACCTGCTGCCAATCATATGTAACATATGTTAGCATGTGTGCTGACCAACTTTAAATCAGTTTCAGCAGACTGCTTAAGAAGACATTCTTCTAATCTAACAATCTGAACTGTTTGTGATTCAATTTATCTTTGAATCCTTTGAAGCAGCTTCTCAAGAAATCAAATAATTGCCATCCAATATTACTGAACTCTTGAAACTAGAAGACAAAGACAATAGATGGGAACCTAGAATATGGAGCAAAGACTACCGTAAGTGATATTTTATTTTGCATAATTCTGCAAATACTAACAGCAGAAAAATCAGTGTCACCAACATCAGAGAAAACTTGAGATAAGAATTCTGCTGAACAGAATGCTTTGTATGCTTTTTACATATGTCTAAGACATAGTCCTCCCTCCAAAGATGGCATGTGCAACACCCTTGTTCTCTCTCATAACCATGGAAGGTATTAAAAGTCAAGAAAAGTGTTTTTTTCTCACTGAGTCCAGACATAGTCTCAGAATCCTTTACAACAGAGGGCTCCAAATAGCTGTGATTATTAAACTCATAGTGGTGGTTTTATTACAGATGGCATGGGTGGGGGAAGTAAAGCAATAGTATCCAAGTTGTTTCTCTTTTTATCTCAATAAATGATTATTTCCAAAGATGTTACAGAGGTTTGGGTTTCCTGTGGTCACACATTTCCATCTACATCTAATGTGTCTTCCTAAGTAATAAAAGCTGTAAAGACCAAACTGCATTTGTAGCTAACTTTCCACCCTGTTTCAGGTTCCACCAAAAGACAATGGCCTTGCAGGAAGATATTGGAACTCCTGGCAAACACAGGGCTGGAGGAGTTTGTTTCTCCTGAAGCAGCTGGTGGCAAAGTTCTATAGTCCAGTCCCTGGTATCAAAGTTACAAAAGAGCAAAATATCTGTGGCAGCCAGATTTATTTTTAACAAGTTCCTTATGGTGCCTGGGCAATTCATTGGACTGCTTTATTTCTGAATGAGGCAATTCACCTATATTGGTTTTACTCTTAGATATAGGCAAGAGGGGCTCCAGTTCTGAACCCAACATGGTAGGGGTTCCTCACTGACTTTACCTTTTACATGGAGTGAGGAGTATATGAGACTAAGGAGACATACTTAATTAGAGCTCTAGCATCATCTAGATGATGCCCTGGGAAATATGGACCCATATTCTTCACCCAAATGGCCCTAAGCTTGCTTCCAGGGTCTGTATGAATCTCTTTCCTGAGACCATTCTTTTGAGATGTCCCACTCCACCAGTGTTGGCATCTTTGGGTCTGACAGTGACCACAGGGCAACTTGTTGCCAAGGGTATGATAGATCTTGGACATGTGGGCTGTAGTGTTCACATACATGCACACAAGGGGCTTACAGGACAGAATGAGCCAGAGGTGGGCAGAGAAGGGCTGGGAACCTGGGTTGGGAGCTGAGGCTATGCTTTCCCCAAGGCACTGTGCTTTGGTGAGAAACCCAGAGAAGTCTATTGTAAAGTCAGTCTTGACTTTCCAGGTCATTTCAGAGGTACATTTCTTAAAGGAGAATAGTATTTTAATGATTTGAAGATTACATTTAACTTTTAAGTATTTAGACATATGTTATGTGGGTTTCCACTTGTACTTTTATCCCAGGCCCCCACAAACGTTAGAAATAAGACTGCTTAGTTCTTTTTCCCTCCTATAAATTCTGTGAGCTACCTTGTACCCAATAATAAAAGCCCTTTCTACCTAAGCTACCTAACATGGATTCTGTTTTCAATCACCAAGAATCCTGGCTATTACAGCTGCCTAGAAGTTTAGAAGGAGATGCTATTGTCCTTTTCATACACCTAAGTCTATATCAACTCAAGGAATTGATATAGACTTCATCAGATCAACTCTTCCAGTATCAGCTATAGCTTCTATTTGTTGTGAGTGACCCTTGCCATTCCCAAGGCTCTGTACTGTAGTAGAAAGAGTACTGAAGGTTGAATGAGAGTGTGGGTTGGAGACCTAGCTATGCATTCACTAGTTGTGCCACTTTGAACAAGTCATTTTTAACCTCTCTGAAACTATTTTCTCACCTGAGGATTGAATAAGATAATGTGTATACATATTCTTCATTGAAAAGCACTGAGCAAATGTAACATTTCCATTTCTAATGTTGGAACTAAGAAAATAGCTAATAATAGCTAGATTCATAGGTATATTCCCTGCAGTCTGTTCTCAGATACCTTTTCTTTTATTTCCTTCAAAAACATCTGCTCCAGCTACTTCTGCCTAAATAACCAATTCTACTGTCCTAACTATGACTCCATTAGAAAATATTTCTAGAAAGTCATTCAGATGTTTCCATTCACCAATTCCATTTTGGCACTGCAAGTTCTAACTCTGTATACTACAGAAAACCATTTCTTCCTTGCTCACTATTTAAAGTCTTCAAGAGCTTGTCAAGTATTATTATGTCATATTCACCCTACTCTGGGATTTAATCATATACTTCATACACTTCACAACATATTCATTTTCTGGAGTGCCCAGTGACATGATCCACAATAGCAGAGATAAAGATTCAAGCATTTAAGTTCCTCTTGGATTTTCTTGATTTTCTGAATCTTAAGGAATCTTGTACAGTTAGTCCTACAGCAATGTAAGCTTCAAATAGCTTTCACAACATAATGTATTTTCTTTTCATTATGTTTTTCAGATGAAGAATCTACTACAACAGTAGTCTTTGCAAGCAGGAAAATGAGCTTTCTGTGGCTTATAATCTTGGAAATTTTGATGGCATCCTTCGATTAAATGCCTAAGTATCTATGATGATATCAACAAAACTGCATTAGATAATTTTTATTTTCAAAAGATTTGTCTAGTTTCCAATTTTCTTTACCAGATAGTTCTGTGAAGTTCTCATAAACAAAAAGTAAATGATTGAACAAAAAATTGAAACTGTAGAACCATTTGAAAAACATGGCATCAAATAGATGAAACTACATAGATCCTGTGAGAAAATGCGTTAAACTTTGAAACAATATTGGCATAGGTGCTGCATTATTGAAACAATAATGCCAATAGTGCCATTGGGTGTGTCGGCTCAGAAACATTGCCTCCTATTCCTTCAAATCCATCTGACCAACCCTTTCTCTTCCATAAAATGACCACTTCTATAGTCAAGAGAAAAGGGGCAGTACAAATGCTCAGCAATTTGGAAATCATGAGTATTAGAGTATAAGACCCATTTCATCCTTTTACTTCATTAAGAGTGTTTTCTATGTGGAGAAACCACTGTGTAGATTTGCATATACATTATTTTGTTTTACCAGTAAAAATTATGTCCTGCAGGAAATGAATATAAATCTTTTTTTTAAGTGGAAATGTGTCTTTCCAAAATCAGTTTATAAAACATCTTAGTCTAAAAGCTTAGTTTGTAAAAAGGAATTTTAAACAACTTTGGGGAAAGACTACTATCACTTTCAGGGAGGCTAAAATTAAATGAGGAAGAATGGTAATTAGGAAGCAAAAGAAGAAAAACTACGAAATAACTGTTCTGATGAAATAGATATGATGGCTAATTGAGCCCATATACAAATAAGTATCCTATTTCAGTTTGAGACAAAGATGGAAACCCACTTACTTAGTAGTATTTTTTGTCTTAAAAGGAAAGCATACTTGTTACAAAAAAAAAAACTTTTAATTGTATTGTGCATTGAAGTTTACAAATGATATTAGGGGATATATTATATTTTATACATATAGATACATAGATACTTATAGATAGTATAATGGTTACTATAGTGAAGCCTATCAACATATCTAACATTTCACATAGTTACTATTGTATATGTGACAAGAGCAGTTAAAATTTACTCATTTAATAAGATCTCTAACGCAATACAATGTTTAACTTTAGTCCTCATGTTGTACGTTAACTCTCAAGATGTGTTCATTCTATGTATCTGCTATTGTATATTCTTTAACCTAAATCTCCCCTTTTCTTCTCCCCTGACCTCCACCCCTGGTACCAATGGTTCTTTCTCTGTATCTGTGCTTCTAAGCTCTCTTTTTAACATATTTTACATATGAGTAAAATCATGCAATATTTTTCTGAGTTTGGTTTATTTCACTTAGTGCAATGTCTTCCACATCCAGCCATACTGTGGCAAATGTCAGAATCTCCTTTTTTAAGGCTGAATAACCTTCCATTATTCCATATATATCCCACTAATATGGAAAGTGATATATGTATCACCTTAATTATATATCACCATAACAGAAAATGTGAGCTCTCGCTATATAAATAAAATATAGAAAACATTTTATTTTCTTTATCTATTCATCTATCCTAGGCACTCATTTCCATATTTTGAGCATTGTAAATAATGCTGCAGTAATCATGGGCATGCAGGCATCCTTATGATGTGGTAATTTCATCTCCTTTGGGTATATACCCAGAAGAGAGACTGCTGGGTCATAAGATAGTTTTACTTTTAATTTCTTTGGAAAACTCTACAGTTTTCCACAATGGCTATACCAATCTACGTTACTACCAGCAATATACTGCAGTTCCCCTTTCTCTATACCTTCACTAACATTTCTTATCCCTAATCTTTTTGATAATAGCCACGCTTACAGGTGTGAGGTGACATCTCATAATTGTTTCAATCTGCATTTTCCTCATGATTAATGCTATAGAGTACCTTTTCATATACCTGCTGGACATCTTTATGTCTTCTTTAGGGAAATGTCTGTTCAAGTCCTTTGGCCATTTTAAAATCAGGTTATTTGTTTTCCTACAATTGAGTTGTAAGAGTTCTTTATAAATTTTGGATATTAACCCCTCATCAGATAGGTGGTTTGCAATTATTATTTCCCAGTTCAGAAAGTTGCCTTTTCATTTTGTTGAGTGTTGTGTCTGCTGTGCAGATTTTTAGTTTAATGTAGTCCCATTATTTATTTACGTATTTATTTGGTAGCCTGAGCTTTTGGTGTGATATTTTAAAAGAATCATTATCAAGGCCAAGGTCAAGGAGCTTTTCTCCTATGGTCTCTTCTAGGAATTTTAGAGCTTCAAGTCCTATATTTATTTAGGTCTTTTATCCATTTTGAGTTGATTTCTGTGTATGATATAAGGGTTGGATTTTATTCTTTGGCATATAGAAATCCAGCTTTTCCAACATTATTTATTAAAGAGACTATTGTGCCCCCTCTGTGACCCCTTGATGCCCTTGTTGAAAATTAGTTGTCCACATGTGTTTGAATTTACATCTGGGCTTTCTATTCTGTTCCCTTTGTCTGTTTCTGTTTTTATACCAGTATTATGCTATTTTTATTACTATATCTTTGTAATATAATTTTAAACCAAGTTGTAATGCCTCCAACTTTTTTTGTATTTATTTAGCTATTTGCAATTTTTGTAGTCCCATATGAATTTTAGAATTTTCTTTTGTTTCTGTGAAGAACATTAAAATTTTGATAGGGATTATGTTAAATCTATATATTGCTTTGGGTAGTATGAATATATTAACAATATTAATCATTCTTATTCATGAATATTGAGATATCTTTCCATTTATTTGTGTTCAAATAATTTCATTAGTGTTTTATAGTGTTCAATGTATAAATCTTTTACCTCCTTGGTTAAATTTATCCCTAGCTATTTTTTGAAGCTATTGTAAATGGAATTTTAAAAATTCTTTTCTTTAGTAAGGTTTTTTTATGTATAGAAATGCTACTGATTTTTTTATATTGATTCTGTATCCTGTAACTTTACTAAAATCATTTATTAGTTCTTACAGTTTTTTATGGAATCTTTGGGGTTTTCTACCTAGAATCATGTCATCTGAAAATAAAAATGATTTTACTTCTGCTTTTCCAATTTGCATACCTCTTATTTCTTTTTCCTGTATAATTGCTCTTTCTAGTATTTCCAGTACTATGTTAAATGGAAGTGGTGAAAGCAGGCATTCCTGTCTTGTACCTGATGTTAGTGGAAAAGCTTTCCATTTTTCCTTGTTGATTATCATGTTAGCTGTTAGTTTTTCTTAAAAGGACTTTATCATGTTATAAATATTCCTTCCATACCTAAATTGTTGAGCTTTTATCAAGAAAGAATGCTGAACTCTGTCAAATATTAATAATTTTTTGAGTCAATTCAGATGATCATGTGTTTTTACTTTTTATTCTGTTGGTGTGATGTATCACACTGATTGATTTGCACATGTTAAATCAGTTTTGCAGGCCAGGGATAAAACTTCCCTCTTAGAACTGCTTTTGCTGCATCCCATAGATTTGGATATGTTGTGTTTCCATTGTCATCTGTCTTAAGATATTTTAAAATTTGCCTTTTGGTTCTTGCTTTGATTCATTGGTTGTTGAGGAACATGTTGCTTTATTTCCACATATTTGTGAATTTTCCAATATTTCTGCTGTTATTAATTTCTAGTTCATAACATTGTAATCAGAAGCCATATTAGATATGATTTAAATCTTCTTAAAATCAAAATTGTTTCTTGGCCTGACATATGATATATCCTGGAGAATGTTCCATAGGTAATAAAAGAGAATGTATATTCTGCTGCTGTTGGATGAAATATTCTATAGGTTTGTTAGGTCCATTTTGTTTAAAGTGTACTTCAAGTCCAGTATTTCCTTGTTAATTTTGTGTCATTGCTGAAAGTGGGGTGGTAAAGTTTTATTAAAAAATACTTACAAATATAAAGGAAAAATTAGTTTGTTCAGATATACATACCTGAACATTTTAAGGTATTTACTTCAAGATTTGCTATATATGTATACATGTGTGTTGTTTGTGCATGTGTTTGACAACCATATATTTATTACAAAATTGAAATGACGCTCTCAATATAATGTTGTATATTACATATGTCACTAAAATATTACATGGGCTTTTCGTCATCATTAAGTAGTCTTTGTGACTACTTAATATGATTTTGATAGCTCTATGACACTTTACTGTATTATCATTTATCCATTTCCCTATTATTAAATACTATGTTTTTCCCAATTTTTATTAATTATTGTTTTATAATTAATACATTTAAAAATTGTTCTTATACATGATTATTTCCTTATAATAACTTCTGAAGTGGAAATGGTGTAGTGAAGGTTGTGAATAAAGTTAAGCTGACACGACATTAACTCCATATAATAGAGAGAGACAAGCTTGAAACAGAAATAGAGGTGGTTTTAGCTAGCATGATTTTCTTGTTGTTGTTGTTTTTAATTTAATGTAATTATATTTTACATTCTGGAATTCACGTGCAGGACGTGCAGGTTTGTTACTTAGGTAAACATGTGCCATGGTGGTGTACTGTACCTATCAACCCATCACTGAAGTATTAAGCCCTGCATGCATTGGCTACTTATCATGATATTTCGCCCTCAGCCCCCTGCACCGACAGGCCCCAGTGTGTATTGTTGCCCTACCTGTGTCCGTGTGTTCTCATCGTTTAGCTCCCACTTATAAGTGAGAATATGTGGTGTTTGGTTTTCTGTTCCTGCATTAGTTTGCTGAAAATAATGGCTTCCAGCTCTATCCATTTCCCTGCAAAGGACACAGTCTCATTCCTTCTTATGGCTACATAGTATTCCATGGTATATAAATGCCCCATTTTCTTTATCTAGCCAATCATTGATGGGCATTTGGGTGATTCAATGTCTTTGCTATTATAAATAGTACTGCAATGAACATATCCAGGCATTTATCTTTATAACAGAATGATATATATTCCTTTGGGTATATATCCAGTAATGGGATTGCTGGATCAAATGATATTTCTGGTTCTAGGTCTTTAAGAAAACACCACACTGTCTTCCACAATGGTAGAACTAATTTACATTCTCACCAGCAGTGTAAAAGCATTCCTATTTCTGCACAGCCTTACCAGCATCTGTTGTTTCTTGACTTTTTAATAATTGCCATTCTGACTGGTGTGGGTATCACATTGTGGATTTTATTTGCATTTCTCTATTGATTAGTGATGCTGTGCTTTTATTTACATTCTTGTTGGCCACATAAATGTCTCCTTTTGATGAGCTTTTGTTCATGTCCTTTGCCTGCTTTTTAGAGGGGTTGCTTTTTTTTTCTTTAAAATTAGTTTAATTTCCTTATAGATGCTGGATATTAGACCTTTTTCAGAAGGATACATTTCAACCATTTTCTCCCATTCCACAGGCTACCCATCTACTCTGATGATAGTTTCTTTTGCTCTGCAATTAGATTCTATTTGTCCATTTTTGCTTTTGTTGCAAATGCTTTTGACATTTTCATCATGAAATCTGCCCATCCCTATGTCTTGAATACTATTGCCTAGATTTTCTTCCAGGGTTTTTATAGTTTTGGGTTCTACATTTAAGTATTTAATCCATCTCGAGTTAAATTTTGTAAGAGGTGTAAGGAATGAGTTCAGTTTCCCTGATGAATATTGATGCAAAAATCCACAATAAAATACTGGCAAACTGAATCCAGAAGTACATCAAAAGCTTATCCACCACAATCAAGGTGGTTTCGTCCCCAGGATGCAAGGCTGGTTCAACATATGCAAATCAATAAACATAATTCATCATAGAATTAAAGATTAAAAAAACCTGATTATTTCAATAGATACAGAAAATGCCTTTGATAAAATTCAACATTCCTTCATGTTAAAAACTCTCATAAATTAGGTATTGATGGGACATATCTCAAAATCATAAGAGCCATTTATGACAAACCCACAGCCAATATCATACTGAATGGGCAAAAACTGGAACCATTCTCCTTGAAAACTATCACAAGACAAGGATGTCCTACTCACCACTCCTATTCAACATAGTATTGGAAGTTCTGGCCAGGGCAATGTGGCAAGAGAAAGAAATAAAGAGTATTCAAATAGGAAGAGAGGAAATCAAACTGTCTCTGTTTGTAGATGGCATGATCCTCTATCTATTACATGACATCTCAGCCCAAAAGTGTCTTAAGCTGAAAAGCAACTTCAGCAAAGTTTCAGGATGCAAAATCAATGTGCAAAAATCACAAGCATTCCTTCACATCAACAATAGGCAAGCAGAGAGCCAAATCATGAATGAAACGTCCATTTACAAATGCTACAAAGACAATAAAATACCTAGAAATACTACTAACAAGGAAAATGAAGAATCTCTTCAAAAAGAACTACAAACCACTGCTCAAGGAAATGAAAGGACACAAACAAATAGAAAATACTGTGAAAATGGCCATAGCGCCCAAAGTAACTTATAGATTCAATGCTAGTCCATTAAACTACCATTGACATTCTTCACAGAATTAGAAAAAAAACTATTTTAAAATTCATATGGACCAAAATAGAGCCTGGGTAGCCAAGACAATCCTAAGCAAAAAGACAAAGCAGGATGCATTGTGCTAACTGACTCTAAACTATACTACAAGGCTACATTAATTAAAACAGCATGGTACTGGTACAAAAACAGACACATTAACCAATATAACAGAATAAAGATCTCAGAAATAAAACTGCACACCTACAATCATCTGAACTTTCTTCAACAAACCTGACAAAAGCTAGCACAGTTTTCATAATTGAATTTGAGAGGTAGGTGTGCCAAAGCATTAATTAAAATAGTGGTTATATATTTCCAACAATCATTTGAAATGGGAGTTTAAACTAAAGACTAGTAAAGCTACAGCAATTCTTCATAACATGTGCTGCAAAACATTCATCATGTGAGATTTTCATAGGTGTTAACACTTCAAATGTGTTCTAAGGTATAGTGATTTTGGGAAATACAAATTTAGAGTCAAACAGAATTGTTGCTATTGCATTTTACTGCAGGTCTTCCCAGAGCACTTAATGTTCTTATATGCTTTTAAACACACCAAAAGGAGAATATTATATGGAACACTTTCCATATTTATTTGGCCACAAAAACATCTGTGCACTAAGTACTTTGAGAAAAAAGTGTTCTGTGGAACAGAAGATTGAGCAAAATTACTCTGAATGAAATTGAGAAAAAGTAAATTGTAGTTAAGACCAAATGGGAAAACCATGTCAAAATAAGTTAGATCAATTTTAATGGTCACACAGGCAAGTATTGCATGTCTTGAAATCTTGCTTTTAATTTCAATTCCTTATTTATCTCTTTAAAAACAGTGATTGATCTATACTCTTGTTAGCACATTGCTCTAAATAAAAGTAATATTTGGCAGACTGTGAACTTAATCGCATCATGACATGCTTTTGAGGAGAGCACATAATATAGTGAAAAAGTCTTGAAATAGAAGTTAGGACAAAGTGGCCAGCTTTGCCACTAGCTAGTTTTGTATGCTTAGAACATTAACCCAAGCTCTATGAGTTTTTGTTGGCACACCACAGATGTACAACCAATGTTTGTTCAATGAATGATTTAAACTAGATGTTCAGAAGCTTTTAAATCATTCTTATTTTGTATCATTTATGGACTTGAAGAAGATCTAACCAGTTTTTCTATGATTGGCCTTACAAATACTAAGTTCTGATGTAATCATAATTTCTAACATTCACAGTATTTTTAATAATGATGCTATTAAGAGGAAGACAGATCATTATTCAACTTCTTATTAACAATACAAAAATAAATGTGTCTCTGTCCTGTCTTTTGCCTGGGCAGACATTTGTGCTCCAAGGATCAGGGGTCTTGCTCATCGACATTTTCTACATTATCTATCTCTGCAGTGCTACATTGGCCTGTGATTTATTTGTCTTCTACAATACAGGTGTTTAAGCTGGGGTTACTAAGCCTCAAAGGGTCTGTTATGGTCTGAATGTTTTGTGTTCCCTCAAAATGTATATGTCGAAACCTAATCGCCAATGTGATGGTGTTAGGGGTGGGGGCCACTGGGAGATGATCAGGCCATGAGAGCTCCACCCTAACAAATGGGATGAATGCCCTTATAAAACTGTCCCCAGAGAGCTGTCTTGTTCCTCCCACCATATGAGGATACAGTAAGAAGGTGCCATCTATAAACCAGGAAGTAAGCCCTAACCTGACATCAAATCTGCTGGATCTTTGATCTTGGATTTCCCAGCCTCTAGAACTGTGAGTAATACATATCTGTTATTTATAAATGATCCAATTTATGGTATATTTTGTTATAGTAGTAACAACTATTTACGGTAATATTTTGTTATAGTAGACAGAATGAAGTATGGCAGGATTCTTGGAACCCATTGAACTGTGTGTAACAATTACTTTTTATGTGGACACATTTATTTTTCTGGAGAGAGACTCCATAGCTTTAAATAAATTTCCAAAAGACATCTTCAATCCCTCAAAAAGTTAAAAAATTATTGTGTATAGGTTTTATTTTCAGGTTTTTTTTTTCCTATAGACCTTCTCTGTGGTCACGTTTTCTAAAGTTTTTGAAGGAGTACATGAAGAACAAAACAAGATGTAAACTAAAGCTTATGTTTAACACAGTGGTCTAAGTTATTGCTACAGTAATTTACCCATCATCAGAATGTATAAAAGCAGAAAGCATAGGATACAAAAACAGCATGGTTTAAAAAAATGAAGCTATTTAGAGGCATTTTTTACTCCTCTTTGCTTCCCCAAGCTTCTGCCGCTGTATAAGGAAAAATAAAATTGCAAGAAAAATGTCCTAATGATATGTTATAAAAACAGCTATGCCATTATTGGCAAAAAAAAAAAAAAAATGAGATAACATTATCCCATTTCTTAGTCATGTTCCTGAAGTCCTTAAAAAGAAGCATTTCTATGAAATGGTCTTGTGTCCTCAGAGTATCTATGACATAGTTCATTGTGTGTGGTTTTTATGAGATTTCTGGGAAAATCTATTCATGGGATAATTGGGCAATATTTTGCCTAATCCTGACTAATTTTGGTCATATATTATTTCCTATATGCTCCTGAGTTCCAAGACCCAAGTTATTAACCCCTGTTCTAGATTCAAATCCCACATATACATATACCTCTGAACATCGTGTGACACTGATGATAAAATGTGGATGACAATGATAACTAACACTGATGTAATATTGAGTACGTGCCTCACAGAAAGCTTTTGTGGTCATTACTATTATTAACAAGTTTACAGACAAGGAAACTAAATCGGAGAAAAGTTAAGTAACTTATCCTTCAGCATAGAGCTAGCAAGTGGCCAAAGCAGGACTCAAACTCAGTCATATTCCAGCACTGATCATGCTATTTGGCCCAGGTGGGTAGTGTCAGACTTGAATTGAATTAAAGAACACCCAAGCCAGTGTCCACTGGAGGATCCACCAGAGAATGGCTTGGTATGTCTGGAAAACCCTCCTCACGTCTGCTATCAGAAATGTCAAATGACTGAAAGTAGAGATCTTACAGTAACATTTAAAGTGACTCCTGAACAATGAATAGAAGATGGATAAACAATAAGCAAGAATGTTCCAGATAGAAACAATGATTTCTTTTCCTTTGGGTGGATGGTACTGGAGGCTACTCTGTTTCTGGTGAAATAACTCAGAAACAGAAAGTCAAATATTACATCTTTCACTTATAAGTGGGAGCTAAATAATAGAGAAGGCATAAAGAATGGAATTACAGACATTGGAACTCAGGAGGCTGAGAAAGTGGGAGGGGGTGAGGGATAAGAAATTACTTATAGGGTACAATGTGCACAATTTGGCTATGGCTACACTAAAAGCCCAGACATCATCACTATGCAATATATCCATGCAACAAAACTGCATTTGTATCCCCTAAGTCCAAAAATTAGACTACAAATTAAAATTTTAAAAAGTTAAAAATGTTAAAATTTAAAAAAGAAGTTAAGCATTTAAATACAGCTCTTGCTTCTGGACCCTTGCTTCTGGACCCTTGCATCTGGCCACTGCCTCTGGAAGGGTCCAGAAGCAAGGGCCAAAGTTGGGAAATTCCAAGTGATGAGTGTCACTAGAGTTCAAGGTAGGAGTGGTAGTGAGAGATGACAATGCAAAAGTAGTAAGTAGGGTGTAGATCCAGAGGGACATTAGGTGACATTTAAGGATTTAAACTTTATCCTGAAGTCAGAGAAGCAATGGAGACTATAAATTGGCTAGGTAGTAGTGATTAGATTTACTTTGGTTACAGAGCAGAGAAGAAATGAGAGAGAGCCAAGGCTGAATGATAGCAAGGGATCAGCTGGGAGGCTGTTTCAGCAATCCAGGCTATGGAAAGGAAATGCACTGGAAAGATGTTTAGGAGGCAGAATCCACAGGTTGGATTGACTTGTTGCTACTGATGAGGGAAAGGAAGGAAGCAGAATGACATTCCAGATTCTGGCTTAGTTGGCTATTGTTTAATGATGACATTCCCTAACACAGAGACCTGAGTAACAGAAACAAATCTGTTCACAACTTTTTTGACCTATCTAGAATATTTCATAAAAGTTCTAGAAACTACCAAAACACTCTTGAATAAGTTTTAGAAGGCTTTATGCACATGAACAGAATGCTTGCTTCAGGTGAGAGTTTTTATATTTCTTTTACATTCACTGACAAAAAAAATGTCACTAAGTACATTTCTAAAAGTATGTTTTCATAGCTTAAAATTATTTTTGCAGAGATCTTGAATTACAATGAAAGTAAAATAAAGTTGTTGCAGCGTGACTTATCTGAGCTATCTTTGAAGTGTCGTGCTATTGAAGAAATTTGGCCTGAAGAGCTTACTAATTACAAAGAAATAGTCGTTCTTTATAGTCACTCTGAACTAGCCAAATGAGGGTTAAGTCTTCATCAAAGCTAAGTAAGTGCTTCCCTCCGGAGTTCAGCAAGGGCCAAGTGTAGGTCTGCTGTGCACTCTGAAGGCATTCAGTTATTTATCCCTGTGTGTGGGCTTGTATAGGCTTCACTGGTATTGCTGCTTACAATCCTCATTGAAAAGAAGAAAGATTGGAAAAGTTAAATACAAGAGATAGAAATCATTGAAACAATTACTCACTAAAAGTGCAGAGATAAAAACAGTATGGTCAATAAAAGGAAAAAACATAAATCACACAAATATGAGGACCAGAAAATTCTCTAAATTTGAAAAAATTAAAATGATGAAACAAATTCTGAGTAATAATTACTAAAAAATAGATTAAGGGATTATTTCTTAATGGAAGTCTATGGGTAAAGTCCCTTCCAGATGATTGATTACCCCAGGCAGGTATTTGTGGACAGTAGCCATAGGCAGCTGATTTTTCTTTCAGGCAAGTCATGATTTCAGTAATCAATTCCCTAACTTAGGCTTTTTATTAAATTGAAACCACAAACATGGCAATCTCACATCCACTGAAATCAGTAGATTTTAGTCAAAATTAAAATGATAATATTTGCCACTGGCATGTCATTTATTTTAGGGAGAATTATGTCAAGTATAAATCTATCTTTTGCTCTAATGAAAACTTGCTGGCTATTTTTAAAACAGAGATTGGTAATGACTTCTTCTTGACAGCTGTTCACAC
Source organism: Cebus imitator (assembly GCF_001604975.1). Taxonomy (NCBI): domain Eukaryota; kingdom Metazoa; phylum Chordata; class Mammalia; order Primates; family Cebidae; genus Cebus; species Cebus imitator. The sequence continues at coordinate 473,492 of NW_016107510.1, read as the reverse complement.
GCACTAATTTTTATTCACCACATAGGCTTAATGTCCTTTGTCCAATGGAAGTCTTGTGATTAACAAGACAAATAAGTCACTGCTCTTGAGTGTTTTCAGTTCCCTTCGATTCAATGGTGTTTGAGGCTGGTTACAGGAGAAACGCTTGTTTTTCCAGTTTCAGTCTTCTGAAAACACATTGTTGTGGTTAGGATGCATTACAAGACCCATCTAAATTTAGCAAACACTTTCATTCCCTTGACCAAGCCCACCCACAATAGTGGATGGAACTTTGCTTTTAGTCACATTCATCTGGGTAATGTAAACCCCTCAGGTTCTGCATAGCCCACTGAGCAAGAAAGCTGAATGCAGAAATGTCAGGAAAATATGTAACCTTTGGGCCTAAAGAGGGGTGAGAGATAGGGGTTAACTCAGACTCCACTGACAAATTAAAGTTAGTTTTAAACTGTTTCTCAACTTATCCACATCAGAACTCCTTTGTTTGCTCAGAAAGCAGCTGGAAGAATGACTAATTAGGGGAAACCAGCTTGATGTTTATCTGAGGTGCTGAACTCAGCAATCCCTATGGTTCACATCTGAGTGGGAGGTCAGTCCAAGGTGTCATATCTCCCCTCTATGTTAATAACTTTGAGTGCAGTCATGCTTTCTTAAAGGTTTAAAAAATGTGAAAGCTTAAAGTGGAGCTTGGGTGACTGAAGTTGAATGGAAGCTGCCTTGTTTGGTATATGGCTTCCACAGAGAGAAAAAAAGAGAAAATATGCTTTAAAAACGCTACACATAGTAGATGATCAGTAAATGATGGCTGAATAAAAAAACTGTAACCATCGAAATAAAAGGCCAAATCTGTCATCCCAAATCAAATCTGTATGGTGAGATTTCTCTTTCTTTACTGCTTAAGTGCAGGGAAGAATGTAAGGAGGGGGAGAAAAAAGGGTGATCTAAGATTAGACAAATGCAGCTAATTGCAATAATTTCTGTAAAGACTTATTGTCTTAAAAGTTCATACAAGTATTACATATTATGTTGTGGTATATAGACATTTATTTCATGGCTTCAGGTATTCCCTTGCTAAATAGTTTGAGAAACATGTCAATCTGTCATTCTGATCATGTTAACCCAAGAAAAATTTAGAAAAAGACTTTGGGGTTGTTTTTTTTTTTTCTTGTATATTTGTTTGAGTTCTTTGTAGATTCTGGATATTAGCCCTTTGCCAGATGGGTAGCTTGTAAAATAATTTTCCCATTCTGTTGGTTGCTTGTTCACCCTAATGATTGTTTCTTTTGCTATGCAGAACCTCTTAAGTTTAATTAGATCCCGTTTGTCTATTTTGGCTTTTGTTGCCATTGCTTTTGGTGTTTTAGTCATGAAGTCCTTGCCTATGCCTATGTCCTGAATGGTAAATTAGTTCAACCATTGTGGAAGACAGTGTGGCCATTCCTCAAGGATCTAGAAATGGAAATACCATTTGACCCAGCAATCCCATTACTGGGTATATACCCAAAGGATTATAAATCATTCTATTATAAAGACACATGCACATGTATGTTCATTGTGGCACAGTTTACGATAGCAAAGACTTGTAACCAACCTAAATGCCCATCAAGGATAAACTGGATAAAGAAAATGTGGCACATAAAGACCATGGAATACTACCCAGCCATAAAAAAGGACGAGTTCATGTCCTTTTCAGGGACATGGATGAAGCTGGAAACCATCATTTTCAGCAAACTGACACAAGAACAGAAAACCAAACATGGCACGTTCTCACTCATAAGTGGGTGTTGAACAATGAAAACACATGGACACAGGGAGGGGAACATCACACACTGGGGTCTGTCAGGGGTGGGTGGCTAGGGGAGGAATAGCAGGGAGTCGGGAGATTGGGGAGGGATAACATTAGGAGAAATACCTAATTTAGGTGACAGGAGGATGGATGCAGCAAACCACCATGGCATGTGTATACCTATGTAACAATCTTGCAAGATCTGCACATGTATCCCAGAACTTAAAGTAAAATAAAAAAAGAAAAACACTTTGTGAATGACTTAATACCTAACTTGAATTTATGCATCCCAATATTTGTGCAAATCATATATAAAATTTTTTTAAATTTTATTTTTGGCATTTCATTATCAATAAGGAGATGCATTTTGATGGTAGATTAGAAAGCTTTTATACCTTAATATATGGAATTTATGTTAAGAAAGAAAGGTATGTAACAAAGTAAATGTGTATTAACCACTTCTGTGTGTATAAGGTGTGTATATGTCTCCACTAAACTGTAGAATCAGAGGTTATAACAATTAGCTAATATTCTAATATATATGCTATAAAGATAAATGATTGTTTAAAAACCCTCTTGAAAATTAGACACATTGATTTTTCTGTCTTGTCTGTCCCAGGAGCTCCTAGGTGACTCTACCACAGTCCCTGTTATCCTGTGACCTGCTGGTACTGGGAGATCCCTAGGGAGGACGTTGGAACATCTGGAGGCTGGAAAATGGCAATATAAAGGGAGGCTCTACCCAGCTTTGAATCCAGGAAATCCTGTTGGAAACAAAAGCAAGTGCTGGCATCTCCCAGAGAAGTTGATCATAATCCAGACATTATTCTTAATTTGAACGACCCTTAGCAGCACAAGAATATGCAAGTGTTGGGCACATATTGATTTCCACTGGAAATTTATTGTGTGACTCTTATTACAAGCAGATATGGGACTTGGCAGACCCAGAAGGTAAAGGGTCAATATTAGACAGAACAACGAGACAGAAAATCAACAAGTAAATCCAAGATTTCAATGCAGATCTGGACCAAGCGAACTTAATAGACATTTACAGAACTCTCAACCCCAAATCCACAGAATATACATTCTTCTCAGCACCACATCTCACTTACTCTAAAGTCATCCATATAATTGGAAGTAAATCACTCCTCAGCAAATGCAAAAGAACAGAAATCATAATGAACAGTCTCTCAGACCACAGTGCAATCAAATTAGAGCTCAGGATTAAGAAACTAACACACAGTATTATTTTGCCATCCCTATTCCTTAACACAGTGCTCGATTCCAAGGAAGTGCTCAAGAAAAGTTTGCTGACTGGCACTCGCCTGAAAATCCGAATCTAGTCTCTTGTGCTTTACCTAATACCAAGCACAAAAGAAAAAAATCCTAAGTTCTCAAATTATGAAAGCAGAATCAGGTCCCTTCTGAAGCAGAAGGGAATTGTGGGCAAAGGATAAATGTCAGGCGATGGCAGAGAATTCTGCATATACAATAAACTTGTGGAAGAAACTCTCCAAAAATTGATTTTATTAAGTTTTATTGTAATTATGACTGATTAGTAAGGACCCGCTCATCATTGCTGCAGATTTCAAAAACTGTGTGTACAGTATGGAGAAATCAGCCATTGTGGAATCTTAAATATGATTGTTTTGAATGAATGGTTTAATTAATTAAGCTTATACTTAATAAGTGTATATTATATATCAGACATTATGGTGTGTATAGAAAGATGACACGTGACTGTTTCATAGCCCAGGAGAGAGACCAGCACAAACTCCCAATTACAGAAAAGGAATCAAAGAAAGGTAAGGATTTTGTTGAAAAAGCCATAGGAGCCACTTCCAGTAGAGAGCAGCAATAATGTCTTTAAAAAGATGAAGAATCATTAGTATCTTTATGCGCACAACTCTTTTTCAGTGCAAAATCTTGTCATGAGATAAATCTAGTATCTTCAGTGTATGAGGACCTCCAAGTAGAGGAAGATTTGAACTGAAAGTATCTGTGAAACATTTTAAGAATTTTTTAGTATTGAGAACTTTGATACTCTGCCATCTCCAAGACCACATACCTTTTTTATAAATTGCATCCTCCCATCTTGTGAGCCAGAGCATGTGAGTGAAATAACAAAAAGAGGACAGAAAAGAAAATTAGGCCAAATACGACTGAATATGACTGTTAGAGATGTGCAAATTGAATGACGCCTAAGTTCGCACACATTCCTCAGCATTTGTATTGTGAATGGAAGCTTTTCTAACTCTTCCTGCTCCTTCTTAACTTCCTTTATGGAGATATTTTTCTTTGTTAACCATCTGTTAATTAACAGAAATAGAATTCTTATATGTCATAGAGCCTGTGACAATGAAACATAATTGCTCAAGATTGTTCCTTCCTTCCCTTACTGTCTTCTCTTCTCCCCCTCTGTCTGCCCTGTCACTTCTTTCTTTAATCTTTGGGCAAAATATGACACACAAAAATTATGAAAATCAAAAAAACATGACACACACATAAGGCACAAACCCTACTCACAGGATGCTCAGCCTAATGGAAAAGGCACATACATTTAAAACTACACACATACACATACAAACACATATATACACACACACACACACATACATATTTAAAAAACAAAACAGGATAATGGATGGAGGAGAAGCAGTTGCACTGTTTGGGAGATAATTTCAAGGAAGGCTTCCCAGAGGAATAACACCTAAGAAATAAAGAATAATGTGGTTGTAGACAACCTTCAAGATGACTTCCAGTGATCTTCACTTTCTGGTGTTCACATCGTTGTATAATCTCTTCCTATGGTGAACCAAGCCATCTAAGTGACCAAAAGAGTACTGCAGAAGTAATGGTGTGTAATTTCCAAGGGTAGATCATAAAAGGCATAGCTTCTGCCTTGGTGTTGGTGAGATCACTTGTTCTGAGAGAAGGCAGCCTCCATGCTGTGAAAACTGTCAAGTAACCCTATAGATAGACCCAGGTGGAGAGGCTGCCTGCCAACAGCCAGCCCCAGTTTGCCAGCCATGGGTCATGTTATCATTTTGGAGATACATCCTCCAGCCAGCTGAACCTTCAGATAGCTCCAGCTGGCATCTAACATCAACCCCAAGCCAGAAATGCCTAACTGAGCCACTTCCAAATTCTTGACCTATAGACACCCTGAACAATAATAAATGATTATCATTTCTTTAAACTACTAAGTTTGGGGGTAATTTGCTATTCAGGATTTTCATTTTTAAAGGCTAAATAATAATTCATTGTATGTATATACCACATTTCTTTATCCATTCATTCATAAATGGACCTTTAAGCTACTTCCACCTCTTGTAACTTTTTTGAATAATGCTTCAATGAGCAAGATTATGTAAATACCCCTACAAGATACTGCTTTCAATTCCTTTAAATATATATTCAAAAGTAAGATTGAAGGATCATATCACAATTTTATTTTTAATTTTTTGAGAAACTTCCAGGCTGTTTTCCATAATGGCTGCACCACTTTACATTCCCACAAAAAGTGCACAGGCATTCCAATTTCTCGACATCTTTGCTAACAATGCTGTTTTTTTTTTCTGTTTTGTTTTGTTTTTTTCAGTTGTCATTCTAATGATTGCGAAGTGATATCTTATCATGATTTTGATTTGTATCTCCCTAATGAATAGTGATGTTGAACATATTTTCATAAGCCTGTTAGCCATTTGTTTATCTTCTTTAGAGAAATATCTATTCAGGTACTTTGCCCAGTTTTTAATTGGTTATTTGTTTTTTGTTGTTGTTGAGTTGTAGATCTTTATATATTCTGGATATTAATCCCTTTTCAAATAATGTGATTTGCAAATATTTTCTTCCATTACATAGTTTGCCTTTTCCCTCTGTTGTTTCCTTTGATGTGCAAAAGTTCTTAAGTTTCATGGAGTAGTAGTACCATTTGTCTGCTTTTGCTTTTGTTGCTTTTACTTTTGGTGTCATATCCAGTAAATCACTGCCAAATCAAATATCATGAAGCTTTCCCCTATATTTTCTTCTGGCACAGTTTCACATCTTATGTCAAATCTTTACTCTCATTTCTCATGTCATTTGTTGAAGAGACTGTCCTTTCTGCATTATATAGCCTTGGCACCCTTGTTGAAGATCATTTGACCACATACCAGAGGGTCTATTTCTGGGCTTTCTGTTCTGTTCCATGAGTCTATATGTCTGTCTTTATGCCAATTCTACACTGTTTTAATTACTTGAGCCTTATAACTTGTTTTGAGATCAGGAGTGTGAGGCCTCCAGCTTTTTCTTTCTCAAAATTGCTTTGGCTTTTCAGGGTATTTGTGATTCCATATGAATTTTAGAATATTTTTACTTCTTTGAAAAGTGTCATTGTGATTTTGACAGAGATTGCATTTAATCTGTAGAATACTTTGGGTAGTATGGACATTTTTAACAATATTTTCTTGTAATCCATGAACACAGAATGTCTTTACATTTGTTTCTTTTATTATTTCTTTCAGCAATGTTTTATAGTTTTTAGTGTAAAATATTTTACTTCCATGGATAAATGTATTCCTAAGTGTTTTATTCTTTTAATAGTATTATAAGTGGGATTATTTTCTTAATTTTTTTTTGCCTTGTTCCATGTATAGAAATGCAATTGATTTCGTGTGTTGATTCTGTATCACGCAACTTTCTTGAATTCATTGATTAATTCTAACAGGCTTTTCTTGTGTGGAATCTTTAGTATTTTCTACCTACAAGATTACATCATTTGTAAATAGAGATAATTTCACTTCTTCCTTTTCAACTCTGATACATTTTATTTATTTTTCTTGGTTAATTGCTCTGGCTAAGACTTCTAGCACTATACTGAATAAAAGTGGTGAGAGTGAGCATCTTTGCCTTATTCCTGATTGTAGAGAAAAAGATCATTAGAGGAAAAGATGTTAGTTTTTCAACACCAATATGTAAGCTATGAGAAGTTTATATATGGCACTTACTATGTTGAGGTAATTTTCTTCTATTCCTAGTTTGTCCAGTATTTTTATCACAAAAGAGTGTTGAGTTTCCTCAAATGCTTCTTCTGCATCAATTGAAATGATCAAATAAGTTTTGTCCTCCATTCTGTTAATGCAGTATATTGTACTGACTGACTTTCATTTGTTGAACCATACCTGCATGGCAGGACTAAATCCCACTTGGTTGTAGTGTAGAATCCTTTTAAAGTATTTGCTAGTATTTTGTTGAGGAAATTTGTCCCAATATTTCTCAGGGCTATTGACATGTAGTTTTCTTTTCTTGTAGCATCTATGTCTGATTTTGGTATCAGAGTAACCAAAAAATGAATTTGGAAGCATTCCCTCCTCTTCAGTTTTTTGAAAGAATTTCAGAAGGACTGATGTTAATTTTTCTTTAAATGTTTTCTAGAATTCCAGTAAAGCCATCTTGTCCTGGGCTTTTCTTTGTTGGGAGATTTTGAATTACTGATTTAATCTCCCTACTAGTTATAGGTCTGTTCAGGATTTTTACTTTTTTATAATTCTCTTTTGGTAGTTTGTATGGTTCCATAAATATATACATTTCTTCTAGGTCATCCAATTTTTTGGTGTATTCATAGTATTATATCAGGATCTTTTTAAAAAAATTTCAGTGGCATTAGTTGTGATATCTCCTCTTGCATTTCTGATGTGTGTTATTTGATCTTTTGACTAGCTAAGGGTTTGTCAATTTTGTTGTTCTTTTCAAAAAACAGCACTTAGTTTCTTTGATTTTTATCCCTTATTTTTATATTATCTATTTTATTTATTTCTACTCTAATATTTATTAGTTCATTTCTTCTGCTAACTTTGGGTTTATTTTGTTCTTTTTCTATTTCTCTGAGGAATGTAGTTAAGTTGTTGATTTAAGATCTTTCTCTATTTTAACATAGGTTTTTATTACTAGAGCCTTCCAAAGCTCTTAGTACTGCATTTGCTGCATCCTGTAAGTTTGGGTATGCTGTGTTTTACTTTTTATTTTTATCAAGATATTTTCAAATTCCCTTGTTATGTCTTCTTTGACCCATTGATTCTTCAACAGTGTTCTTAATTTTCCTGTACTTGTAAATTTCATGGCTTACTTCTGCTCTTCATTTTTAGTATTATTTCACTATAGTTGGAAAAGGTATTTGGCATTACTTCAAACTTCTTAAATTTGTTAGGACTGATTTTGTGATCTAACATGTAATCTATTTTGGAGAATGTTCTGTGTGTATTAGGGAACAATGTACATTGTGTTGGTATTGGGTGCAGTGTTACATATGTGTCTATTAGGTACAATTGGTCTATAATGTTGTCCAGATCTTCTGTCCCCTTATTAAGCATCTGTCTGGTTGTTCTATCCACTACTGAAAATAGAGTGTCCTAATATTAATACATTACCATTTATTTCTCCCATCAATTCTGTCAATATTTGCTCATATGTTTGGGTGCTCTGATGTTAGATATGTATGTATTTATCATTGTTATGTCTTCTTGGTGAACTGATTTTTATATTATTACACAATGTTTTCTTTGTCTCATGCAACAATTTTAAACTTAAAGTCTATTTTTTTCTGATGTAAGTATGGTCACCTTGTTCTCTTAATTACCATTGTCATGGAATATCATTTTTCATCCTTTTGCCAATGTTTATAACGAGTCTCTTGTATACAGTTCATGGTTGCATTTTGTTTCTGTTTTTATCCATTCAGTCTGGGGTATTTAATTTATTTATATTTAAAGTAATTACTGATAGGGAAAGATTTAAAACTGCCATTTTAAACTGCTTTTTGTATAACTTGTTATTTTGTCATTCTTTACCCTCTTACTGCTTTCCTTTGTTTTGCTGATTTTTTGCAGTGACATGCTTGATTCCTTTCTCATTTTCTGTGTATATCTTCTATAGGTATTTACTTTGTGGTTATCATCGAGATTATGTAAAATATTTTATAGTTATAATAATCTATTTTAAACTTCAATCAGATACAAAACTCTAGTCATTTATTTCCCCCATAATTTTTAAAAAATATTTTGTATCCATTAACATAATTTTACAGTTATTGGTATTTGTTATGCTTTTATCTTTAAAAATTCTATGCCAAAATCAAAAGCGATTTATGAGACTTCTGGTTCCAAAAGGGCACCATAGAAGTACTGACCTTATTTCCTATCCCCTCACACACACATAGAAAATTAAAAACAAAAATGTACTTTCAAGATTATCATCACCTAGAAAATAATGAATATTATTAAAATGACCATACTACCCAAAAATATATACAGATGCTATTTCTATCAAACTACCAATAACATCCTTTGCAGAATTAGAAATAATTATTTTAAAATTCATATAGAACTTCATATGGAACAAAAAGGTCCAAAGAGCCAAGACAATTCTAAGCAAAAAGAACAAAGATGGAGGCACCATGTTACCCAACTTAAAACTATACTACAAGGCTACAGTAATGAAAACAGCATGATAGTAGTACAAAAACAAACACATAGACTAATGGAACAAAATAAAGAGCTCATAAATAAGGCTGCATACCTACAACCATTTAATCTTTGACAAAGCTGAAAAAAACAAGCAATGGATAAAAGACTCCTTAGTCAATAAATGGTGCTAGGATAACTAGCTAGCCATATACAGAAGGTTGAAACTGGATCCCTTCTTACACCACGTACAAAACCATCTCAAGATGCATTAAAACCTTAAATGTAAAACCCAAAACAATACAACTCTGAAAGACAATCTAGGCGTACCATTAAGGACATAGGAATGGGCAAAGATTTCATGAAAAAATGTCAAAAGCAATTGCAACAAAAGCAAAATTTGACAAATTGGCTCTAATTAAACTAAAGAGCCCCTTCACAGCAAAAGAAACCATCAACAAATAGTTTGTTCTTCAAATAATGTATAATACCTCTAAATTAATTTAACCAAAGAAGTGAAAGTTCTATACAAGGTTAACTATAATGACTCATGAAAGAAATTGAGAAAGACACAATGAAATGGAAAGATATTCCATGTTAATGAAATACAAAAATTAATACAGAATCAATGCAATATCTTTCAAAATATTAATGTCATTCACAGAAATAGAAGAAAGCTTTCCTAAAAAGTATATGGAACCACAAAAGAGCACATATAGCCAAAGCAATATACTGATCAAAAAATAACAAAGCCAGAGGCATCATGTTACTTGACTTCCAAATATGCTACAAAGCTATGATAAACAAATAAGCATGATACTAGAATAAATACAGATACATAGACCAATAGAATGGAGTAGGTAATCCAGATATAAATTCATACATTTATGCAAAGTTATTTTTCACAGAGCTTCTATAAAAAAGACAGGAAATAATGCTGATGAAGATGTGGAGAAAAGGGAACACTAGTACACCATTGGGGGATATGTAAATTAACACAGTCACTATGGAAAACTGAAGTTTTCTCAAAACAAAAACAAAAACAAAAACACAACTACTGTATGATATAGCAATTCTACTACTGGATATATATCTCAAAGAAAAGAAATCAATGTATCAAAGAGATATCTGTACTCCCACATTTATTGCAGCACTATTCACAATAGCCAAAATATAGAATCAAACTAAGTGTCCATCACTGGATTAATGGATAAAGTAAACATGATATATAGATATCATAGAATATTATTTAGCCACAAAAAAATGAAATCCTGTCATTTGCAGCAGTATGAATGAGATCAGAGGGAATTATGCTAGATAAAATAAGCCAAGCAAAGAAAGACAAATATTGCATGTTCTCACTCATATGTGAGAGTTAAGTGGATCTCCTGAAAGCTTTAGTATAGATTGGTGGTTACCAAAGGCCAGGAAAGATAGGGGACATGGGGGAAATGAAGTGTGGTTGATTAATGGGTAGAAACATACAGTTTGATAAACAAGACCTAGTGTTTGATAGATCAGTACGGTAACTACAGTTTACAATAACTTATTCTATATTTTAAAATAGCTAGAAGAAAATAATTCAGATGTTTCTAGCATAAAGACAAATATTTAAGGCAATAAATATCCCAATTTCACTGATTTGATCTTTATAAATTAGATGAACCTATTAAATTTTTAACATATACCTCCAACATATATATACCTGTTATGTATTAATAAGGAAATAAAATTTTCAAAAGTGATTTATGCACTACCATTATTGTATTATGGGATTCTGTATTTGTTGATCTATTTACCTTTTCCAGAGATTTTTATTTTTCCTTATACCTTGGTGCTGCTGTCTCACGTCTTTCTTTTAACTTTAAGGACACTAGCACTTCTTGCAAGACAGGTCTAGTTTTGATGAACTTCATCAGCTTTTGTTTGTCTCGGAAGATAACAAAAGATGGTATTTCTCCTTCATTTTTGAAGAATACTTTTGCCAGTTATAGTATTATTGTTTTGCAGGTTGTTCTTTTTCCAGCACCTTGATTATATAACCCCATTTCCTAATGTTTCGGCTGAGAAATCTACTAATAATTTATGGAGTTTCCTTGTATATGACAAGGCAGTTTCTCTTTCTGTTTTCAAAATTCTCATTGTCTTTGCCTTTGGACAGTTTGATTTTAATGTATCTTGTTGTGGACCTCTTTAGATTGCATATTTGGGAAGCTTACAACCATTATTTCCTCATATAAGCTCACTATTCTCTCTCTTTTCTCAATGTATAAGATTTTGTTTGTTTGTTTGTTTGTTTGTTTGTTTGTTTTTTGAGACAGAGTTTCGCTCTTGTTACCCAGAATGGAATGCAATGGTGCGATCTCGGCTCACCGCAACCTCTGCCTCCTGGGTTCAGGCAATTCTCCTGCCTCAGCCTCCTGAGTAGCCGGGATTACAGGCATGCGCCACTATGCCCAGCTAATTTTTTATATTTTCAGTGGAGACAGGGTTTCACCATGTTGACCAGGATGGTCTCGATCTCTTGACCTCGTGATCCACCTGCCTTGGCCTCCCAAAGTGCTGAATTACACGCATGAGCCACCGTGCCCGGCCCTCAGTGTACACATTTTATAATACAATGCTGGTCCACTTGATAGTGTCCCACAAGTCCCTTTGCTTTTTCTCCTTTCTGCTTTTTTATTTTTTGTGCTTTTGGCTTAATAATTTCAAAGTACCTGTCTTTGAGTTTGCTGATTCTTTCTTCTACTTGATTCAGTTTTCTGTTGGACCTCATGAGTGAATTTTTAAATTCAGTTATTATATCCTTTAGCTTCAGAATTTCTGTTTGCTTCTATAGTTTCTATCTCTTGATTCATATTCTCATTTTGTTAATGCATCATTTTCATGATTTTGTTTAGCTGCCTATATGCATTCTTATACAGCACATAGAGGTTCCTTAAGATATTATTTTACATTGCTTTTAAAGAATTCATATACCTTTGTTTCTTTTTGAGCAGTTTCTAGAGATTCATTTTGTTCCTTTGATTGAGCCATATTTTCCTGTTTCTTCATATGCTTTGTTGTTGTTGTTGTTGTTGCTGCTGCTGTGGGGATTTGGGCATTCGAAAAACAGACACCTCTCTCATTCTTTATAGACTGTTTTTGTACAGAGGAAGATATCAATCAGCCTGGCTCAAGATGCTAGAGTCCTCTCAACCATTTTTCAGGAATGTGTTTTCTCTGAGCTTGTGCATTTACTTTCCTAATTAGAGAGGTTTTCTGGTTTCTTTTTTAGAAGCCCATATCTTTTTCTCCCATGGTATCTGTCTGTGTACTGCAGGTTTGTGAAATGTAGCAACAAGCTGCCTATCTTTTCTTTATTTTTTCCTCAGTGGCTCCCAGACATCTAAAGTATGCCAGTTCCCTGTCAACACTCTGAGTCAGATGAGACAGAAACCAGTCCCTCAGGCAGCCCCTGAAAAGCTGAAACATTGGACTACATTTCAGTCTTCTCTTTCCTGAGACAGAAGCCACAATTTGGACATTCTTTTTTTCCTGATTACGCTAAGCACTTAGCTGTGCTAGCTTGGAAGAAAGGGTTATCATGGGTGAAATGCAATGGCTTTTATTATCCATTTAAATGCAGCTATTCTTGGCTTTATGCTTGCTTGGGGTATTGTGACATCTTAACTGATTTCTGGAGTTCTCATAAAGAACTTTTGGTCTATATATTGTTGTCAGGGTCTCTGGGGAGAAATGAGGGCTGGACATTTTATTCTGCCATCTTGCTCTGATATAGAGCTTTTAGATAAACTCTATTTAAATATGGGTTGACAGAGCATGCTGTGCCAATTTAGCCCCACCTTCATTCTTCCTCTTGTCTTATATATATATAGTCTCAAATGATACAGAATTTTCTTACAGGCTCTTACAGACATTTTATAGCCATGTTTTTTAGTCTTTTAAAATGCAATATCAACTACTTGCAGGAAGCCCTACTAGGTGGGCTCCTCTCTTTTTATGGGTGAAGTGACTCGCTGCTTCATGAATGAGCTAATTCTACTGATGGCAGTTATGGTCTTCAGAAAATGAATTTTTACTTTTTCTTCTTTATTGAGCTGTAATCTGCTTTCTTTATAGTTTCTACTCATTGCTCCTAGTTCCACCCTTAGTAGAAATGAGAATCAAGCTTATTTGAGATTTTGTTTTTATTTTTAATTACACAGGGCAGTCTTCTATTTAAAGATGGATATAATGCCTCACCATACCCCGGTCTGCTTCTGTATTAATATCCATAAGCTCTTCTGCCATATGGATTCAAGGCCTTCTCTCCATTCTTTTGCCCTCCACTGAGTCAAATTTGCTCCTGTTCTTAAAAAAATATCTTTTTTACAAAGGGATCCCTGAACTAAACCCAAGATTCCAGATGATGTGTGACCAGTGCAAAGTGGAAAGGAACAGTCACCGCCTGAAATTAACTCATTGTACTCCTGATGATGGGATCTTTACTTTATTTTTTATTATTTTTAAGCAGTTTGTTCAAGTTAAACTTCTGCTTTTTAAAAAATCCCTAATATATTTTTTTCATACACAATTATGCCAGTTCAAGTCTTCCTCATCCTATACTTATGAAAGAAGTACCACAATTTTCAGATCCAGAGTCCTAAATGAGGAATGTAATTAACATAGAAAGCAGGAGGTTTAAAGAAAAAAAGAGAAGATTCACAAAAGTATAATTGGGTATGACAAAGATGACATTTCAGCCAATCCCACAGAAATACAAAGGATCTTCATAGACTATTATAAACACCTCTAGGCACACAAATTAGAAAATCTAGAGGAAATGGATACATTCCTAGAAACACAACCTCCTAAGATTGAATCAGGAAGAAACTGAAAACCTGAACAGGCCAATAGGAAGTTTGGAAATTGAACCAGTAATTAAAAAACCTACCAATCAGAAAGAGCCCTGAACCAGATGGATTTACAGCTGAATTCTACCAGAGGTACAAAGAACTGATACTAATCCTATTGAAACTATTCCAAAAAATCAAGGAAGAGGGGTTCCTCTCTAACTCATTCTATGAAACCAGCATCATCCTGATACCACCAGTTGGCAGAGACACAATGAAAAAGGAAAACGTAAGGTCAATATCCCTGATGAAAATAGATGTAAAAATCCTCAACAAAGTACTAGCAAGCTAAATCCAGCAGCACATCAAAAAGCTAATTCACCATGATGAAATAGGCTTTATTTCTGGGACACAAACTTGGTTCAATATACACAAATCAATAAATGTGATTCACCACAAAAAGCTCATCAAAAACAAAAACCATAAGATCATCTCAATAGATACAGGAAAAGCCTTTTTAAAAATCTAACTTTCCTTCATGATCAAAACCTTCAACAGATTAGGCACTGAAGGAACATACTTCAAAATAATAAGAGCCATCTATGACAAAGTCCAACATCACACTGACTGAGCAAAATCTGGAACCATTCTCCTTGAGAACTGGAACAAGACAAGATGCCTACTCTTACCACTCCTATTCAACATAGTACTGGAAGTCCTAGCCAGAGGAACCAGGCAAAAGAAAGAAATAAAAGGTATCTGAGGAGGAATAGATGAAGGCAAAATATCCCTCTTTGCTGATGATATGATTCTATACCTAGAAAACCCTAAAGACCCTGCTAAAAAAGCCTCCTGGGCCTGATAAATTAATTGAGTAAGCTTTCAGGATACAAAATCAATGTACCAAAATCAGTAGCATTTTTATACACCAACAGTGTTCTAACTGAGACCCAAATCAAGAAAACAATACCCTTTACAATAGCTAAGAGGAAAATGAAATATCTAGGAATCCATTTAACGAAGGAAGTAAAAGACCTCTACAAGGAGAACTGCAAAACACTTCTGAAAGAAATAAGAAGTGACAGATATAAACAGAAAAACATTTCATGCTCATGGATTAGAAGAATCAATATAATTAAAATGGCCACACTGTCTAAAGCAATTTACAGGTTCAGCACTATTTCTATCAAAATACCAATGTCATTTTTCACAGATTAGAAAAATCAACTGTAAGTTTATTTATAACCAAAGTAGAGCCCAAATAGCCAAAACAATTGTAAGCAAAAAGAACAAAGCTGGAGACATCACATTGTCTGACTGCAAGCTATATTAGAAGCCTATAGTAATCAGAACAGCATGGTACAGACACAAAAACAGGCACATAGACCAGTAGAGAGAATAGAGAACCCAGAAGTAAACTCACAGACCTACAACCAATAGATCTTTGACAAAACCAACAAAAATAAGCAATGGGGAAATGACTTACTATTCAATAAATGGTACTGGGATAACTGGCTAGACATATGCAGAAGAAGAAAACTGGACTCCTACCTCTCACTATATTAAAATTCATTCAAAATGGATTCAAGCATTAAATCTAAATGAAAGTCATAGAAGAAAACCTAGGAAAGTCATAGAAGAAAACCTAGGAAATATACTTCTTGACATTGGCTTTGGCAAAGAATTCATGTCTAAGTTTCCAAAAGCAATTGCAACAAAAACAATAGTTGACAAATGGAACCCAATTAAACTAAAGAGCTTCTGTACAGCAATAGAAATTACCAACAGAGTAAACAGACAACCTAGAGAATGGCAGAAAATATTTGCAAACTATGGATCTGGCAAAGATCTAATATCCATAATCTACAAAAAACTTAAACAAGATAAAAACAAACAATCAAATTACAAACTGGGCAAAGAACATGAACAGACACTTCTCAAAAGAAGACATACAAGTAAAGGCAAGGCATGGTGACTCACAGCTGCAACCCCAGCACTTTGAGAGGCTGAGGCAGGCAGATCATGAGGTCAGGAGTTTGAGACCAACCTGGCCAACATGGTGAAGTCCCGTCTCTACTAAAGAGACAAAAAATTAGCCAGCATGGTGGCACACACATGAAGTCCCAGCTACTCAGGAAGCTGAGGCAGGAGAATCACTTGAACCCAGGAGGTAGAGGTTGCAGTGAGCCAAGATCGCGCCATTGCACCCCAGCCTGGGTGACAGGGCGAGACTCCGTCTCAAAAAAAAAAAAAAAAGACGTACAAGTGGCCAACAAATATATTAAAAAATGCTTAATGTCACTAGTCATCAGAGAGATGCAAATAAGATCACAATTAGATACTATCTCATATTGGTTAGAATGGCAGTTATTAAAAAGTAAAACAACAATAGATGTTGGTGAGGCTGCAAAGAAAAGGGAAAATTTATACTCCATTGGTGAGAATGCAAACTAGTTCAGCCACTGCAGAAAGCAGTTTGAAAATCTCTCAAAAAGAACTTAAAAATAAAACCTTTGTTCATGTGTGGGTATATATATCCAAAGGAATATAATTCATTCTATCATAAAGACACATGCACCCCTATGTTCGCTGCAGCACTATTCACAATAGCAAGGACATGGAATCAACCTAAGTGCCTATCAACAGTGGATTGGATGAAGAAAATGTGGTACATATACATCATGGAATACTATGCAGCCATAAAAAAGAACAAAATCATGCCCCTTGTGCAATATAGATAAAGCTAGAGATCATTATAAAATATGCATAAAGCTGGAGATCATTCATTATTCTAAATGAACTAATGCAAAAATGGAGAGCCAAATACCATAATTTTTCACTTATAAATGGGAGCTAAACATTGAATACACATGATCATAAAGATGGGAACAATAGACACTGGGGTCCACTAGGCAGGGGAGAAAGGGCGTGGGGCATGAGCTGAAGAACCACCTGTTGGGCACTATGCTTGTGGCCTGGGTGATGGGATGATTAGGACTCAAAGCCTCAGTGTCACACAATTTACCCATGTAACAGATCTCCATGTGTACCTGTTAATCTATAGTAAAATTTGACATTTCAAAGAAGAAAGTAGGTTTTAATGTTTCAACGATACCAAATGTACTATGATATGTAATCTTCCTGATATATCTTTCCTCCTACTTTTTCCTTGTGTTTTTCTTAATATCAACATCAGGACTGTTAGTTTAATTGCTATTGTGTAATTATTTGTCTAATGCTATTTCTACTTGGCTTTAACTTTCATAAGGAAAGAAATTACATTTTGTTTCCTGATAAAATTGGTGTTTAGGATACTTTCTTACCATTACTGATGGCCAATATGTATTTAGTAAATAAATGGTAATGCTCACTCCATTTTTCTTTGAAGGTCATCCAAGTTGTTTGGGTCTTCTAGGAAGCTGACACTGAGATAAAGTTAAGAGAATAAGTAGTTTATTGGGCAGAAATGCCTGTAAAACATAAGAAACATAAGAAAGAAGCAGAATTGCACAGGGAGAGCCTCTGATAGTAAGGCCAGTCTTACAAAGTCTTGTCCCACCCAGTGAGGAGCTCTAGAGGGAAGACTACTCATTAGAGGAGTCCTGTGTTCAGAGGGAATGTCCAGGTTCCAGAACCCCAAATTCCTGGAAGCCATGAATGTGGTTTAGTAGTCTTTACTGATACAAAATAATTATTAAATAAATAGCAGTTCTATAGGACTTTTATACCCCTCCCCCCACCCAGAAAGGAATTATGTGATTACAGGGAGAAATTTCAGGTAGTATATTTATTAGAACTCCTCGTTTAGAGGTAACAGAAACCAAATATAGCTGGAGTAAGAATAAAAGGCAGAAAGGGATATTTTCTAAGGATAAAGAGATGCTTTGCACATCCTGAAAGAAACATGAAGTCAGGCTTCCTAGATTCTACAGATCCTCTGGAACCCAGAATGAATGGAACATTGGAGATGAGCTAGGAATGAATGTTATAGTGCCTGTATTCCCGGAGATTTTATTTTTTATTATTTTTTTTTAATACTTTAAGTTCTGGGGTACATGTGCAGATCCTGCAGGATTGTTACATAGGTATACACATGCCATGGTGGTTGGCTGCCTTCATTCCCCCCATCACCTACATTAGGTGTTTCTCCTAATGTTATCCCTCTCCAATCTCCCCACCCCCAAGAGCTTCTGCACAGCAAAAGAAACAATCATTAGAGTGAACTGTCAACCAATAGAATGTGAAAAAATTTTGCAAGCTACTCATCTGACAAAGGGCTAGTATCCAGAATATTATTATACAAAGAACTAAAACAAATTTACAAGAAAAAAACAAGCCCATCAAAAAGTGGGTGAAGGATATGAACAGGCACTTTTCAAAGAAGACATTTATGCGGCCAACAAACATATGAAAAAATGCTCATCACCACTGGTCATTAGAGAAATCCAATTCAAAACCACGATGAGCTCCATCTCATGCCAGTTAAAATGGCGATCATTAAAACATCTGGAGACAACAGATGCTGGAGAGGATGTGGAGAAATAGGAATACTTTTACACTGTTGGTGGGAGTATAAATTAGTTCAACCATTGTGGAAGACAGTGTGGCCATTCCTCAATGATCTAGAAATAGAAATAACGTTTGACCCAGCAATCCCATTACTGGGTATATTCCCAAAGGATTATAAATCGTTCTGTTATAAAGACACATGCACATGTATGTTCATTGTGGCATTGTTTACAATAGCAAAGACTTGGAACCAACCCAAATGACCATCAAAGATAGACTGGATAAAGAAAGCGTGGCACATATACACCATGGAATACTATACAGCCATAAAAAAGGATGAGTTCATGTCCTTTGCAGGGACATGGATGAAGCTGGAAACTATCATTCTCAGCAAACTGACACAGAGCAGAAAATCAAACACCGCATGTTCTCACTCATAAGTGGGTGTTGAACAATGAAAACACATGGACACAGGGAGGAGAACATCACACACTGCGGTCTGTCAGGGGTGGGTGGCTAGGGTAGGGATAGCAGGGGGTGGGGAGATTGGGGAGGGACAACATTAGGAGTAATACCTAATGTAGGTGACGGTGGGATGGATGCAGCAAAACACCATGGCATATGTATACCTATGTAACGATCCTGGAGATTTTAAAGATTTTAGTTACTCCCTAAAAGGCAAAACATTCTCTTAAGGCCCCTTCCAGCTCAAAGCCATAATAAGATATCGTCTTGCACAAGTCAGAATGGCTATCACTAAAAAGTCAAAAAATAACAGATGTTGGCAAGGCTGCGGAAAAAAAGAAACAATTATATACTGTTGGTGGGAATTTAAATAAGTTCAGTCACTGTGAAAAGCAGTTCATAGACTTCTCAAAAAATTAAAATTACAACTACTATTCCACTTAGCAATCCCATTACTAGGTATATACCCAAAAGAAAATAAATCATTCTACCAAAAAATATACATGCACTCATATGTTCGTTGTGGCACTATTTAGACATGGCATCAACCTAGGTGTCAATCAATGGCATATTGGATAAAGAAAATATGCTACATATACGCCATGAAGTACTATGTAGCCATAAAAAAAAAATGACATTTTGTCATTTGCAGCAACATGGGTATGGCTGGAGACCATTATCCTAAGCTAATTAATGCAGAAACAGAGAACCAAATACTACATGTTCTCACTTATAATTGAGAGGTAAACATTGGGTACACCTGGGCATAAAGATGGGAACAAAGACACTGGGAACTACTAGAGTAGGGAGAGGGTGAAGAGGGCAAGGGCTGAAAAACTACCTATTGGGTACTGTGCTCACTACTTGGGTGACAGCATCATTCATAACCCAAACCTTAGCATCCTGCAATATACCTGTCACAAACCTACATGTGTACCCTCTGAATCTAAAACAAAAGTTGAAAAAAAAAAACAACAGTAAAAAATTTTTATGCATGTAAATTTAAAACTAAAATTTGCTCTGTGACCCTAACAAATACTTTAGCTTTGGGGGTCTTGGTTTCTATAGTTTGTTTATTCTTTCACATATTCATTCATTGTTTCATTTAACAAACATATCTTGAATGTCTTTACTGTGTGAGATTCCATGCTAGGTTTTAGAGGGACAAAAGTAAATCACACAGTCTCTCCCCTTAAGACATTCATACATTGTGAAGATGATCACATAAAAAATTACAAGAGACTGAAAAGTACTATAATGAAACTATATAATGGTAGTGAGGGGGTTCAGAGGAGCTGGTAGAAAAGAGCAATGGGAAGGTTTCAAAATCCTAACCTCTGGGATTCTAGGTAGAAGTGTTCTACTGTTTACCTCAGATCCAAAGTACTATATTCATCAGAGGACACTTCTTCTCTGAAGTGTTTAATTTTTCATTTTATATTTTCTGCTTCAGGGAAAGTTACAAACGTGGTGTATTCGGTTTTCTATTGATTCAATAACAAATTACTAAAAACTTAATGGCTTAAAAACCACACCCTTTATTCCCTTGCAGTTTCAGTAGGTCAGAAGTCCAGCATAGCATGGCTGGATTCTCTACTTAGGATACCACAGGAGTAAAATCAAGGTGTCAGCCAGGGCTGTGGTTCTCAGCCTCTCCAGGGCCAGAATTCTCTTTGAGGCTCATTGGCTGTTGACAGAATTTAGTTCCTGTGGTTGTTGAATTGAGGTCTCTATGTCTATGAAACATGGTCTCCTTCATCTTCAAGCTAAGAACAGCAGATGGAATCCTTCTCATGTTTTTAATATCACAGATTTCCTGCGCTGCTTTAAAAGAACCATTCAATCTCTCTATCTTAATGTCCACTGATTAGTAATCTTATTTAAACCTGCAAAATCTCTTTTCCCACATAATGTTAACATCTGCATGAGTGTAACATGAGATAGAGAAAAGGTCATGGGGGCCCAAATTCTGCCTATAACACTTGACATACTAACATTGTTCTTCTCTCTTTGCTCTTTCATTTTTGAATCACCACAAAAAATGATCAGGGTCTTGGAGAGAGGAGATACTAATCCCAAGGCAATGCCTAAAAAAATGAAGAGTTCTCTGCATTAGATAAGAAAACCAAACCCACTTACTCCCAATTTATAGTTTGCTTTTATTAAAGTCTCCCTGCATGATTTAGGTAGTCAGTTGAAGGTATAGGTTGGGGACTGAGATGGTTGATATTTACTGAGAACTTACCATGAGTCAGGCACCTCAAATCATGTGATTCTGAGAATACACTTATAAAGTAGGATTATCACTGTGGTTATTTGACCATTAAAACAATGAAGATTCAAAGAGTTTAAATGGCTTGTTCAAGATTGTAAGCTAGAACAGAAAACTTTGGTATATAAACTGAAGTCTACTTGGCTTGAGAGCCAAAGTTTCTGACCACTACCCAATGCTGTCTCCTGGTAATCAGAAAGGAACTTTTTTATGTGAAAACTAGGAGGAAAAGAAAGGGAGAGGAGAAGGAAATATTTATGTGTCAAACATATTCACAAGTACTATCTCATTGGATCTTCAGAAATATTCTATTTGGTAATATCTTCTCCATTTATTGAGGAGAAAATTGATAGTACGTTTAAGTGATTTTGCCAATATCTTGGAATTCGTTAAGTGGTAAAACCAAAGAACTGTATGCAAACCCAAAGTCTACTGTCCTTCCAGTCTACTCTACCAGCCTTACAAGTGACACACCTCTTCCAAAGTAAAAAGCAAATGTTCTGCCTACCAAGAGCAGGAAATAAAATGCAAAGAAGCTTTCTGTATAATAAGCATTCTATACTGAGCCAGGATGTTAATAGCAACTGTGAGGTTCTGGATACACCTATGGAGTCAGGCACAAGTATGCAGCTAAATGTGCCCAGTCTCCTCAAGAAATGAGTCTTGAGGCCAGCACACCTGGGCCTGTGTCAGCTAGGGCCATGCCACGTAATGCCTCTTCTTCCAAGGAACACATCCTGGTTCAGCCAGGATGCCATATGGGTCTCCGATTAATTTGAAGATGAAAAATTATGGCTTGAAGATGTTTTAGCTCCAAACACCAAGAAATGATGGTATTAACCTGTGAAATAATTTCAGCTTCTCCTATGAAATAACATAACTCAAATGGTGTTTTTGGTTCCAGGCCTCTGGTTTGGCATGGTTCATCTGGTCTGAAAATGTTCTGCCAAATGACAATTCATGCCACTGCCTTGATAGGAGTCACCTTTGGGGTCAGAAAATGGCAGGCTATTGTCTGCCCCAGTTAGAGATCCTGGTTTGTCTTTCTTTCTAAACAAATCCTGGCCTTTGGAACCTTTTCTGTAGAAAGTTTTCTTTTGCCTTCACTTTGTGCCTCCATGTGAATATGCTTGAATAATTTTTTCTCCCATATCTCTTAAACTTGTTCACTATTTTGAAGTGTTCAATCTAACCTTCCCATAGACTTGTATACAGAGAAGGCTCATGTCATTCATTTGACAAATATTGAGTGTCTACTGCATGCCAGGAACTATGCTAGCTACCTTCAGCAGTATGTAAACAAGATCAACGAAGTTTTTATCTCAAAGATCTTGAAATCCAGTGAGAGGAGACAGAAAATAGTGAAGCAAATACATAAATGGACAAAATAATTAGATTGTAAAAAAATGCTTAGAAACATACAAGCAAGGTTATGAGATATCAAATATCCAGCAAAGGCAACTTAAGGTAGAAGGCCAGGAAAGACCTCTCTGAGAGGGTAACATTTGAGCTGAGTGACAAGAGGGAATGAAGAGCTGAAGTCACAAAATTATATGTTCCTTGGTAGCCTAGTGGTTAGGAAAAAAAAATACATGTAGAGAGACAACACATGCAACAGCCCTGAGGTGGGAAACAGCTTTGTGCATTTGAGCAAGTTCCAGGAGGATAAGGAACAAAGAAACAAGATGGTATGAGATAAAGTTGGAAAGGTATGGGGACTCCAAATCATCTGAAGCCCTGTAGCAATGATATACATTATTTTATTCAATCCTTGCACAAATTTGTTAAGTACAGTTGTCCCTTGGTATCCCTGGGAGACTGGTTCCAGGACAGCGGCCCCCTCTCCCGGCAAATACCAAAATACAACAATGCCAAAATCTCTTATATTAAATAATGTAGTACTGTATATAACTTATGCACATCTTCCTTTATGCTTTAACTCTCTAGATTACTTGTAATGCCTAGTACAATGCAAATGCTATGGAAATAATTGTTAAACTGTATTGTTTTTAATTTGTATATTTTATTGTTTTTTTCCCCAAATATTTTCAACCTGTGATTGGTAAAATACATCGATAAGGAATTCACGGACACACAGGATCAGTTGTATTAATATGTCTTTTCTTTCAATGAAGAAACAGAGGTGTAGAGAATTTAACCAACGTGATAGTGAATTTTCTCCAAAGACCAAGAAGACCTGGGCATTGCAGAACTACTATTACCCTACAAAAATTTCCAAATTGACATTCTTTAATTAAAAATTTTCTCCAGGCTCTTGGATTGACTGGGCCTAGAAACACCCCAACATTTGTTGAAAAGTATGAATTTTTGCAGTCTTTCAAAAGAGACACCTTTAGAACAGTGACCTAAGGGTAAGTTTATATGATTTCTTCTCCCTAAAGGTGGTCACTGAAAACAGTTAATACAAGTTGGGATAAAGGGAGAAGGTGCCATTGAGCCTTGTCTTTGTGTAGTGGCAGGCAAGTACTTTAGGGGTGACCCAGGAACATGTGGACACTTTGTGCTTTGTGAGAGTGCTTTTGTAAGTCCTTCAGAGTTCTCCTGTTTGGACCTTTCTCACTCCCAGAGATGCACTCTTCACCTGCTCTCTCATTATTTCTCTGTTAAGGGAAAGGTCCCCTCAGTCACCTATGTACTGATGATTTTTAAAAACTGCTCAGCCTCAGTATCCCACCCATTTCTAGTTCCATGTCTCTCACTCCCTTCCACAGTGATTCACTACACATTTTTGTTGGCAACATACTTTGACATAACTCTAAAGATACATGAAGGGATTAAAAGATCAATACTGATTTTAAAATAAGTTTTGTAAGTTGAAAAAAGAAATTTACCCAATTAAAACACCACTCACTGATTTCCCTTAAGCTTTATGTCACTATGTGAGTAGAAATATTCACTGCCCTGACCTCTCTTGCTTCTGTTGTTGAATGAGCTGAACTAAGTAGGATACAATAAAGTCAGGGTTTTTTCATCTTCTGCTGCCCTCAAGCTATTCTGCCAGATCTCTATTCTCTGTCCTCTTAGACCAATTCGATAGCTTTTCTGGCCATACCTGAATAATAGCAGAATATAATTATTTTGAAATATTAAAAATAAAGCTAAAACAAAATCCAATCTCTCATCCAATTTTAGGTTCCTCTCTTTCTTGGTATGCCATGACCCAAGAATTTTACAGATTAGCAGTTAAAAAATTGAGAACGCTCAATTCTTCACTGTTCCAACATGCTATTCTCCATCTTCTTCCCTTCCGTCACTGCGCTACTCTTGGTAACACCAGGTTGGGACAGAGAAAAAAGATGGAGAGGCAAAGAGGAAAAAGGTTTCATCCATGGAAAGTGCTGCAGTTATCCAGTACCAGTGTGCTCTGTGGATATTTTCTGCTCTATGGGATTGTTTTTGTGGGTCCTTCAGAGTTCTGCTAGGACCCTTCCTAGCCCCAGAGATGCACTGTTAACCTACTTTCTCATTATTTCCTTCTCAGCTCCTGCTCCAATGGTACATTCCATAGTCTCATTTCTTTGCTGCCTTTTGGCAAGTCCTGAGATATGTCCACCTTCTCTCTCAAAATAGGGGATTCTTCTCAGCCATTGTCTTCCAAGATAGGAAAAAGTCTCATGTGACATCTTATTGACTTAAATGCTTAAGAGGAAAAGATTTATTGCATCCCAGTTAAGTCCCCCATTTTTACATAAGTATTTTACCTCTTACTCCATTTTTCCCTCATTCAGTGGCTACCTGCTGTCCAGCACATTGTAGGCACTCTTGTTTTGACACTTCCTCTAACAGACATAATCATAAAAGACTCTGTTAGAGCTAAATAAATTTTACACATTAATCAAGGTCTGGTAGTATACTCTTTGAAGTTTTGATCCACTCCTGCCTTCCTGTATGTTTCCACTTGGATATCTCTTATCATTTCAAAATTAATATTTTCAAAGTAAAACAACACTCTTCTCTTCAAAATGGCTTCTTGTCAATAGGTAAGATATTCTTCCAGGCATTTATGATCGAAAACTTGGAGTCAACTTTTTGAGCCTTTTGCTATCTGCTGAGCCCAGTTGGTCACCACCCCCTTTCATACTTCTGGGGATCTTCTCCTTTAGGCCTCATATTACCTTACTCGGAATCTGCAGAGTCAGGTAACGTGAGGCCTAAAGGAGAGGCTAAAACAAGGCTGCAGTAATCTTTTAATGAGCCCCGGAATACAGGATTTTCTTCCTCGAAGCCAGACTGAATATGGCTGACAAATCTTGCTTAAATCCTACTTTCGTAGCGATGTTCTAATTTTACTGCTCAAAAGCCTCTCTGTTTCCCTACTGATGCCTGAGAAAATTTCTAGACTCTTATCTATCTCTTAACACTTTAACCTTTTTTCCTGCTTTTCCATAACATGCAACTGATATTATAAACTAGACCATTGTTCTATGAATATATATTTTGATGTGACCATTTTTATTCTGGGACATTTTATTGTAAACATTAAGCCATTGACCTGTTAGTTTTTGCTGTTGCCTGGATGCCCAATTATCTATCCTCCCTCAATGAGCTTCACCTCATCTTGACCTTAATACATCCTGAATACATCCATGACCCTTGGAGGTGGGGTGAAGATTGGGGTGAGGGAAAGGAAGGGCTGAGGTACTGGAAAAATCAGACTCTGAGATAGAATAGAGTTCAAAGACAGGAGCAGGAATAAGGTGAAACTTAGGGATGGGAAAAGGAAGGGGAATGTATATAACATTTTGTGGTTGAAAAATGTTTTACATTTGACTCAGTATGTAAAAATGTCTGCACTAAATTTTGTTCATTCCCTCCTGGACACACAAAGTTTACAATACTTCTAAGCCCTTGCTGTTCCTTGAGTGCCCTCTATTCATATACAGGTCCACAAATACTGAGTGTCTCCCTCTGTCGTAGTAGTTACAGTGACAGAGGTGAGTAAAACATGAGGGAAAATCCTTTCCTGAAGGATCTCACAGGCTAGGGGGTAGACAGGTTGGTTATTAAGTTTAATATGAAAAATGGCTTCAAATTGTGGGAGCACCAAGGTGACACAGCCATGTTGGTGGCTGATTTCATGGGTCACTCATTTTTGCCTAAGCACTTCCTTCTCCCGGCAGAAAGGTCAGACAGAATTTTCTTACCTATGCTGTGAAGAGGTGCAGGTTAGGCCTTGGGACATCTCCAAAAGAGTTTAGACTCTCCAGCTCAACCTGCACAGAAAGGAAGTAGATTTAAGGTAAATAGACTAATAAGTTACATTACACAGAATCACAATACCTATGCTATATACACTTGCCTCACAATTTTATTTCTACAGTGCCAGTTTTCATCCTTGAAACTATGACACCTTATTGGGGGAAATCAAGGCAGAGAGGGTAAATGATTTGATTCATGGTTTCAGACAAAGTAAACCTCCTAGCTAAGTTTGTAAAACTTAAACAGTCTCTTGCAAGCTTTGGGTTTAGAGCCTTCCTAGCTATGAGCTTTCTTTATTTAAGACCTGTCAATACTGTCTATGATTCAGTTGTAAATTTCCTGCAACACCTTATTTCATCATTACTGGTGAATGTTGTCCTTGTCATACTTAAATTTACACTTAATTTTACACTTAATTTATACTCAATGCAAAGACATATGTATCATACTAGGGCATAGGGAGCAAACTGTTCAGACTCATGGAGTTGGATACTCCCTTTCACTTAGATAGTATGCCAAGGTTTATAAAGCACTTTCTCACATGAATTGAAAGTATTGACTTCTAAATGAGGTAGATAATGGTATAGAGATGTGGGGCAGAGGGCTAAAAAGAAAACTCCAGATGTTCATGCTGCTTGTTTATGTTGATAAATAATTGTTTCTAAATTCATAGCTTTGGGTCAGGTGCAGTGGCTCATGCCTATAATCCTAGCACTTTGGGAGGCCAAGGTGGGCATATTGGATTGCTAAGTTAAGGAGTTCAAGGCCAGCCTGGGCAACATGGCAAAACCCCATTTCTACTAAAAATCCCAAAATTAGTCAGGAATGGTGGTACATGCCTGTAGTCCCAGCTACTCTTAATTGTTAAGAAAGTCTGTGTGGGAGTTTGTCATTTCTGCTTCACAAAATTCAAATGTTTAAGTGTATTTCCCTAAATACAGCATAAGCTCTTGGGGACAGATAATTTTGTCTTATAGTGCTCAGTCAGTGAATACCTATTGATTGATTGATAGCATCAATTTTTGAATCATATGTATCCCTTTTCACAATGTGCTAACTGCAGTACAAAATTATTTCTCTATTTGGGGTCAGGTGTTTGACCATAAAAAGACAAGAAGTCAAAAACAAGTAGAAAAAATGAAAGAGTATATTAAAATTTAGAAAGACCAGGCTCTTATCCAAAAGTCCTCAACCCAAAGTAATTTTGTTTATAGCTTGATTTTTCCATTAGAGGAAAAATTGTTTTAGTTTACTTGGATTGATTCAGTAGTTAACATGTTTAAATTGTAGAGACTGGGTGGCCTTTTTGTTTTGTTAATGCCAGATGTAATTTTGTAATAAAACAATTTTTCTTTATTTAAAAACCACATTCAAATTGTGAAATAGGAATTCTACCCTCTTTGCTCTTCTTTTTTCTCATTTCCTTCAATTCCTCTGAAATTATCCTCTTGCAAATCAATGGATTTGTGAATTCTGACCATCATCCATAAGGAGGCAACAAGAATTTGTGGCCCAGATTTGTAAATAATCCCATGGATCAGATTATGGTGGCCATCTCTTTTTTGGATACAGGGATTATTTCTTATTTATCTACAGGTCCTAGAGCACATAGCACATAGAAGGTATATAAATAGTGCTTGAAAGAAAAGTATATATGGAAAGAGTAGAGAGAAAAGGCCAGAGCTTTTATGTAATAGCTTGTCTAATACCGGTGACCATTTCCACTGTAGCAACAGAAATATTTTTAAGGGAAAGACAAAAAGTCTGCAAGACATCCATGAAATAAGTCATTGTGCCCAGCTCCCATAATTTATGCAGCACCTTCTGTGAGATTCTATACTCCTTACATCATTGTTACCATTTGTAATCTTATTTAATTTTTTTATTAATTCTTTTTTCCTAAAAATATTTACAAAGGAAGCAAAAGCAATTCTGATACAAATCAGAAGAGCAGTTGCCCACAAAAGATGGAAATTGACCAGGACTTTCTGGGGAGATGAAAATGTTCTAAATCTCAATGTGGTAAATATATTTGTTAAACTCATTGAATTACATGCCTAAGAACTGGGCAGATTAAGGAATTTATTTTTTTTCTGTAACTAAGAATATATTTAAGGTAAATAAATAGATCGAGTAACTAAATAAATCTAATAAATAGATCAAGTAACTAAACATACTCAAAATTAAAGCAAATAGTGTTATTAAATTCTAGATACTACTCCTTATAGAAGGCTCTAAACCTGATACCTGCTTTCTTTTAAAACAAATTACTAAGCAATTAAAAAAGAATAAAGACATGTTAGTAATTATACACATATGTATACATAGATA
>NW_016107510.1:317311-444528 GCF_001604975.1 Cebus imitator | reverse complement strand
CCCTGTCACCTAGGCTGGAGTACAGTGGCATGATCTCAGCCCACTGCAACATCTGCCTCCCAGGTTCAAGCAATTCACCTGCCTCAGCCTCCCAAGTAGCTGGGATTACAGGCGTGTAGCAC
Source organism: Cebus imitator (assembly GCF_001604975.1). Lineage (NCBI taxonomy): Eukaryota > Metazoa > Chordata > Mammalia > Primates > Cebidae > Cebus > Cebus imitator. The sequence goes on along the minus strand of NW_016107510.1, from coordinate 444,406 downwards.
CATACCCAGCTAATTTTCGTATTTTCAGTAGAGATGCGGTTTCACCGTGTTAGCCAGGATGGTCTCAAACTCCTGACCTCGTGATCCACTCGCCTCAGCCTCCCAAAGTGCTGGGATTACAGGTGTGAGCCACTGCATCCAGCATAGTTTTATATCTTCTTCTTCCCTTTCCTTTATTTAGACAATATATTAGTACCCTGCCTTCTACTGTCAAATAGCCATATGTGAGGTCAGAAAAGACAGGCTTCCCAGATAAGGAAGGCAGACCTGTGCAGAGAAGGCTAATCTGAACACAGGGCAAATCCATTCGCCAGGGGTGTGGTGGCCCAGCACTACCAGAAGATTGGCCATACTCAGGGAGATTGAGCAGATAATAAATATATTGTGAATAACGAGAGCAAGGTTTTTCACTATTGGAAAGTTACAATTAAGGAAAAGATAAAGCAATAATAAACTCAGCCAATATCAGATTAAAATTGAAGGTACCAGAGTGAGCTATTAGTTTTAGTTGTAGATGTAAATAGAAATACATATAAACATAAATGTGTATGTGGTTCCTAGCTATCTGCTGAAAGAGCCTAAGAGCAGTGGTATTCCAGTAGTAATAATTACCTAATGCTCATATCTTCGTTTGAAATACAAAAATGAACGAAGGCTCCTTGAAGAAATGACTGAATCCAAGGCTGAGTCTGAGAAAGAATGTGATAAGCCTGGAACAGCTTTCTTTCTTTTTTTTTTTAATATATATTTTATTGCATTTTAGGTTCTGGGGTACATGTGAAGAACATACAGGATTGTTGCATAGGTACATACATAGCAATGTGGTTTGCTGCCTCCATCCCCATCACCTATATCTGGCATTTCTCCCCATGTTATCCCTCCCCAACTCCCTACCCCCCACTGTCCCTCCCTAGTCCCCCTCAACAGACCTCAGTGTGTGATGCTCCCTTCCCTGTGTCCATGTGTTCTATTGTTCAACACCTGCCTATGAGTGGAACATGCAGTGTTTTTCTGTTCTTGTGTGAATTTGCTGAGAATGATGGTTTCCAGGTTTATCCATGTCCCTACAAAAGACACGAACTCATTGTTTTTTATAGCTGCATAGTATTCCATAGTGTGTATGTGCTACATTTTCCCTGTCCAGTCTATCAACGATGGGCATTTGGGTTGGTTTCAAGTCTTTGCTATTATAAACAGTGTTGCAATGAACATACGTGTGCATGTGTCTTTACAATAAGTAAGGAAATACTCAAAGAATGAGGACATATTAAAATAACACAGAAGTAAGCTTGAAGGAACTGGCTCCCAGTGACCAAAGTACAATTGGAGCATTAAAATAATACTAAAATAACAAATTATAACCCATTGAATAATCTAGTACCCCATTGATAAAAATAAATAAATGGCTAAATAAATGGATAAGCCAGGTGCAGTGGTGGCTCATGCCTGTAATTCCAGTAATTCCAGCACTTTAGGAGGCTGAGGAGGCAGTGTTATTTGAGTCCAGAAGTTCAAGACCAGCCTGGGAAACATAGTGAGACTCCGATCTCTACAAAAAAATAAAATAACTAGCCAGGCATGGTGGCATGTACCTGTAGTCCCTGCTACTCAGGAGGCTGAGGTGAGATTGCTTGACTCTAGGAGGTTGAGGCTGCAATAAGCCATGATTGTACCACTTCACTTCAGCCTGAGTGAGAGGGTTAGGCTCTTTCTTACACTAGGAAGCTTTTAATTAAATGTGGAAGGAATATTGTCTAAAAAGTTTACCATTTGGCAATAAACGTAATAATAATTAACCCAAGCAAGAAACTTCAACGGATACTAAAACTAGTAGGTCAAAATGAGGTAAGGAAAGAGATTTTTACATAGCCCCAAAGTATCTCCATTGAAAATATTTGTTAATTACAAAGGGAAAAAAGAAGTAGAGAAACCTGGTGGACCTAATCTTAATCAAGGGATTGAAACAAACACCATCAGCAATGGGACACATAGATATCATGTGCAATCAGATAGGATGGTAATGAAAATAAAATAGTAAGAGTGACAGTCAGATCAAAAATGCATAACCTAGGTCTAGTCATAAGGAACCACTGGCGAACTCAAATTGAAGGTTATATTGTAAAACAACTGGTCGATCTTCAAAAATGCTGAAGTATGGGTGCAAAAAGAGGACATTGTCTAAATTCTGCTTAGAGATGTTAGGAAAGGCTTACTAAAGGAGATAACTTAGATATAGTCTTGTAAAATGAAGCCGTTGTCATATAAATTAGAGAGGAAGTCATTCTGGGCATACATGACAGCATTTGCAAAGGTGTGGAATTCTGGGGACCAGAGTGAGTTGGATGCCTAGAAAGCACAGAAAGATGGTAGCTGCAGCCAGGGAGATGGGCTGGGGCCAGATTATGAAGGATCACTCTGTATTTTGCATAGTAAAATGAGTTCACAAAAATTGAGTGATTAATTCTGGAAGCGTTGGAAAAGACATTATAGCTGATGGGTTAGTCCAGGTCCTCTGAGAAGCAGATGCCAAGTCTGGATTGAATACAGAAGGAGTTTATTAAGAGAAATGCATGCATGAAAGAAAATATGGTAGGAGCTGGAAAGGGCGGAGAGAGCCATGAGATTGTAAAGTATGACCCCAAGTGAAGATGAGAGGTAAAGATATTCAGCAAAGCCATTCATGAATCCTTCAGCCAAAGGAAATGACAGAGTAGAATCCTTCTCTCCCAGGATTCAGGCTGCCTTACGATTCCTACCTCATTTTGTAGTTGGTAGGAACTAGCCTATGGTAGGCATGGCCTCAGTGGGAACACAAGACTGGGCTTCAAAGTGCAGCAGCAGGGACCCTTGGTCCATTATGATCCCTGTAATAGAAGGACAAGCACATTCTCATTACCACCACATATTTTAGAAGAAGAGGTGAAGGTAATTCCAGGGAGACGTTTGAAGGATTTTAAATGCAAGTATTTGGTATTTCACCTTTCTTTTTAAGTATCAATTTCCCCTTAGTTACAAGAGTCATGGACATTTTTTAGCTGAGCTGTGATCACATTTGTCAATTTGTGGTTAGTAAACATGGACATCTAATCTGGGAGAGTCTATCATTTTGCTTTGCCTTAATGTGGTTAGTCTTCTGTTTTTAGTCTCCAGTGTACCTGTGGAGGCTATCCTCAATATTACATAATTGTTTTTTCCCTGGAGGTACTTGATGTGTTATGGAACACAAGTTGTTGTACACTGAACACATGCTGGTTAGTAACTATATATGCCTCTAATAAAAATAGAAAAATAAATTCAACTTCTATTTAGTAGAAAGACACATTTCTTCTTAAACATTGTTATTGGAGAAAATTGGTAGTAAGAAACAGCAAAAGTATTTTTGATTTTGAAAAGGTTGGGAACAATTAAAATCAACTAATTTTGTTGAGATTCTGATGAGTTTGAAAGGACTGTAAATCCATAACAAAATTTCAAGTTGCTTTAGCTTATTCTTAATTGCAAATTTTCTAAACCCCATTAAAGAAAGGAAATCATCTTTCTAGACTCATTTTGTCAGGTTTGGAGTATCTTCCTTCTTTATCAAGTACATAAAAAGTCCCCCAAATTGCATAAGAAACACCTATATGACTCATTGCATATTTGGTGAGTAATGAAATTAACACTACTTAAAAAATCTTTAAAAGTCTTTAACTATTTAAATATAGTAGCCACTATTTTTAAAAATCTTATTTACATTTATTAACTGCTAGCAGTGGGAACTTTTTTAACTCTGAGAAACAGATTCAAGATGCCCAGTGTAGATTCAAAAAAACTTAACAATGTGCCCTTTCCTCAAAGGATAATGTATCTGTTCCAAATGGTGCCATTTAAAAACACAACAGAGCATTTAATTGGGTAAAAAAAACTGGTGCCTAAATTTTATAACATTTTTTCATTCAATGGTAAGAAAATTGTTGTTTTAAAAATGAGATACATACAGGAGGTAGCTTAACTGAGGAATCACGCTAAAGATGTGTCTTTAAAATAGGTGCTACATGAATGATAGCTTTGACATTTGGTCTTCAAGACTATTCTGTTAAATGCTCCACTGTACATGAATAGTTCAGCAATATTTTTTTGTGTGATGAAGGTGGTGAAGAATTTCTAGGTTTTAGAAAATAATCATTTAATGACTTTCATTATAAATGTCATTCCTGGCCTCATATATGCTGTGGTTACTTGTTCCTGGTCAGAAATGCATTGATTTGCTCAGAATAGACACTTACCTTTTGAAGAGCAATCCTGGTGTGGTCAGCCTGATGCAATTTTTATAGGACATTGCTATGAATTTGCTTGATTTTGGATGTGGGTACAAAGGTCGGTTTTGGTCATTTTATTTTAAAGGCTGTCTTGTAGGTGCACCAAATCCACTGGTCCTTCAGAGAAAAGGAAGGAAAAGATGCAGCTTCTTCATGGGTCAAGGTTGCTGCATTGCTTCTTATTCCACATGTGATGCAACAAAGTATTATACTCCTTTTTCTTCAAGTTAGAATTGTATTTCCCAAAATTACATATGACAGACCTGAGTTAGAAAAGATAAACAAGGCCGGGAGCGGTGGCTCCTGCCTGTAATACCAGCACTTTGGGAGGCCAAGGCGGGTGGCACCTGAGGTCAGGAGTTTGAGACCAGCCTGGCCAAAATAGTGGAACCCTGTCTCTACTACAAATACAAAAAATTAGGCAGCGTGGTGATGCGTACCTGTAGTCTTAGCTACTTAGGAGGCTGAGACACAAGAATCGCTTGAGCCCAGTAGGTGGAGGTTGTAGTGAGCCGAGATTGCGCCACTGCACTCCAGCCTGAGTGACGGAGTGAGACTCTGTCTCAATCAAAAAAAAAAAAAAAAGAGAAACTATTTATTCACTTATTGCCAGATACTTATTGTGGCAGAGAGGATTTTTTAAAAAGGTGTAAAATAGATTATTTCTTTAAGAAAGCCATATGTAACTGTAGTGATTGAGTTCTTAAAATGTGGTCCAAATTGAGATATGCTGTAAGTATAAAATAAACACTGCATATTAAAGCCTTAAACAAAAAAGAATATAAAACATTCTATTTTTATGTTGATTACCTGCTGAAAAAATTTTGAATATATCAGTTTAAATGGACTATACTATTAAAATTAGTTTCACCTGTTTCATTTTCCTTTTCTAATGTGGCTTCTCCAACATATAAAATTACAGTGTGGCTAAAATTTGTGGCCTGCATTGCATTTATATTGGACAGCACTAGTCTAGAATATTCAATCTATTGAAATCCTCAGACATCACTTAATCTCTTCCATTCTTTGTGCCTAGCACAAAATTTCTGTGAGGGTCCAGCTTAGCTTTGCAAGGACACTGGCCATGTTAATTGATGACAAAATTGAGATCCTCTAAGACAGTGTAGAGCTGGAAGCACTCAGGTATGAAAGAACCAGATGAGGTTAAAAGGTAGAAACCTTAGCCTTTACCCTTTGACATATCACTGGGACACATGTGGAAAATGTAACTTGAATAGAGAGATGTTTCTGTAGTACAGAAGTTACTGGACTGGAGCCTGTGAGAGACCTGAAGAGTTTTCATAAACCTCTTGATATTATAAACAAAATTAATGTGCAGGTGCTGTTTTTGTTAGTGAGCCTGTAATTTTAACTAGTTTTTTCAAAGGTTCAGGAACCATGGCTTCAAAAAGAATACTAATTCTAGGAAGATATGGCTCATTCAGACAGGTTATTATCTCATAATTACTGGTACTTTGTCATCCATGTCTGTGAATATTAGTATTCTTAATAATGTGAATATGTGCATTCATATGTCATGGAGATCTAAATGGTGTTTGGTCATCCTACAGACAACATTTTGAGAAAACTGTATCATGGAAGTCAAAGAGCATGGTGATTGGTGAACAGTAACAGTAAGTGTGAGACAAGTAGACTATCAATGGCATTACAAGGAAAGGCCACCTGGCTGAATTACGTCCCAGGAAACTAAGCTATTGATGATTCAGTGAAAAACAAAAAAACAAACAAAACAAAAAAAAAACAACAACTCTTGTAGTTCTCACCCTAAATAAATGTTATAAACCCAGTTCTTTTTGGAAGAAAACCTCATTCATTTCTTTATTTTTTGGGGCTATCAGAGCACTTTCCTTCTATTACAAAATATTCCCTGTTTATATTCTACGTTTCAAAATTGATATATCTGTCTCACTCTATACTAAAAAGAGTTCTTCAAGAACAAGAAGGACTTTTCTTTATTGCCCCCAATGCATTGCAAATAGACACTCAATAGTTGTTGAGTAAAATAATAAGTTAATGGTTGCTGCCTGATTTCTATACATTTCAAAATAAAAGACAACCTATGAACAAATACAACTTTAAAGATTAGAATTTTGAGGGGGCTAAATAAAAGGGTAGAGCTGTACAGAGTTTTAGTCACACCAACTAGATTTAGCATTTGACCCTGTTCAATGTTCAAAAATCAAACTGATCTGAAGAAAGATTGCATGCAGGACTGCAGCTGTGATATACTTCTCCCAGGCCCAAACTTTGCTGAGTCATTCACCACAGTTCGTTTGTGAGAGAAGGAAACAAACTGTTAAGTTAGAGAAATATAAGCAGTCGTAGATCTGGGAGTCATCAGGAAATATTTGATACTTTAAAGAACTGACTGAAAGTTAAACAGGTTAATGTGACATTTCAAAGGGATTTTGAAATTCAATAGCTTTCTCCAGCAGTTGATGTTTACTCTCTGGTTGTAAGGCAAATGTTTAATTTCTTCAAAGGAACAAAGATAGATTCTAGTATAACTAGATAGGTTCAACACTCACTATAAATTTTTTTTTTTTTTTCTCTTCTCCCTGACCCTTCCCCATCTCATGAAAAAATACTATGTATGTATGTATACAATGGAAATGAAGAAAACATCTGGCTGGCATTTAAACATGGTTTTCTTCATCATCAAAGGGGTTTGTATGAAAACAATAATTTTACAGTCAGAAGTACATTGTCATATAAAAGAGAAAAGCAGAATAATAAGGAATATACATCAATTCAGGAAGAAGACATATTCTTTTTCTTACCAAATCAGCACTGTATAAAAATGTAAGATGTTTGCCATGATTAAGTGAAAGTCGTATGAGTCAAATCATCTCTTTCAGAAGCACATTAACAAATGTTGGTTAGTAAGGCTAATAATGACAAAGATACGTAATAGAGCATATTGTATTACTTACAGACTAGGATGTAAATTGTTCAATTGTGCATACAAAACAATTTTGCAAAGTTTTATTAAGATCCTGAAAAATCCTATTTAGGTGAATCAGTTACCAAGTAAAGTTGAAGAACATACTTTAACTTAACATTCAGAAGAAAGAAGCCTTAAAATTCATCTATTCTAAACTTATTATTGATTTGGTTATAAATAACAGAAATCCAACCTGAATGGATTCCATTTTTTTAAAAAGGGGGAGAGAGGACAGAGAAATTTCATGGCTTGTAAAACCCGAGAATGGGGCCAGGTGTGGTGGCTCATGCCTGTTGTTCTAGCACTTTTGGATGCCAAGGTGGGAGGATCATGTGACCCCAGGAAATTAAGACCAGCCTGGGCAACAGAGAGAAACTTGTCCCTACAAAAAAATTTTTTAAACAAATTACCCCAGCCTGGTGGCACACACCTGTGGTCCCAGTTACTTGGAAGGCTGAGATGAGAGGACCACTTGAACCTGAGAGGTTAAGGCTGCAGTGAGCCATGATCATATCACTGCACTCCAGCCTGGGTGATAGTGCAAGACCCAGAAAGAGAGAAAGAAAGAAAGAGAGAGAAAGAAGAAAGAGAGGGAGGGAGGGAGGGAGGGAGGGAGGGAGGAAGGAAGGAAGGAAGGAAGGAAGAAAGGAAGGAAGGAAGGAAGGAAGGAGGGAACGAACCCAGGAATGGGTACAAAACTAAACCATGGGCAGGGTATAGATACACCTGGACTTCTGAACAACTGGGATCAAGAATGTGAAAGCTCCCAAGAAGAGCTCTCCAACTCCTGCCTTTTTATTTTCCTTCTGCAAGTTACCACTCTTTTTTACATGGTGAAAATGAGGCCCTGAGAGTTTTTAAGTTTTACATCTTTCAGACTTTGAAGTGGGCCCAATAAATCCCCTTTTCTCATTAAATTTTTTTAAAAATAGGAAAGATCTAGGTTGGTTCAGTCTCCTTTAGCCAGATTAGCCTAGTTTACATCATAGACCACCCCTGGACCAATTAAATGTGATAAGAATGGAACAAGAAATTCAGGGTGATGGTGCAGTGATAGAGGGTGGTCATGAAATGACATGGAAGATTGCAAATGGCCACACAGAGAAGAATCAGCTCCGCAAGTGATTCTGACATGTCCAATACAAACTCCATCATTTTACAGGTAAGTAAGCAGAGATGTGTTGTTTTAGGCTATTGGACAAACAAGTACAACTGGGACTAAAACAAAAATAAAAAAGATACTACTTTGTGCATGCCCTATTTAACCCTTGCATATATAAATATTCACGTTTAATACAACCACCTTATAAAATAGGTATTAACATTCCCATTTTTTAGATGAGTAAACTGAGGTTTAGAGATAAATGTATACACAAGACTGATTCCAAAATCTGTGCTCTTTCAAAATAATACTGATACATTGTTTTTGTAAAATGGATATATGTTCATTATAAACATTTTAACACAGAAAACCATTTTCAAAGAATGACTAAACATCAAATCCCTACACCTGGAATTAAACATCACAATAAAAAATATCTTTTATGTATCACTAAGGACAGAAGAGTAATAGAAAAACACATTTTTTTAAGCTTTACTTTTAAGTTTTAGGATACATGTGCAGAACATGAAGGTTTGTTACATAGCTATACACGTGCCATAGTGGTTAGCTGCACCCATCAACCTGTCATCTACATTAGGTATTTCTCCTAATGTGAATGCTCCCCCTAATCCCCCACCACCCAACAGGCCACACTGTGTGATGTGGCTCTCCCTGTGTCCATGTGTTCTCATTGTTCAACTCCCACTTATGAGTGAGAACATGTGGTGTTTGGTTTTCTGCTACTGTGTTAGTTTGCTGAGAATGATGGTTTCCAGCTTCATCCATGTTCCTGAAAAGGACATGAACTCATCCTTTTTTATGGCTGCATAGTATTCCATGGTGTATATGTGCCACATTTTCTTTATCCAGTCTATCGATGATGGGTATGTGGTTTGGTTCCAAGTCTTTGCTATTGTGAACAATGCTGCAATATATGTGCATGTTTCATTGTAGTAGAAATGATTTATAATTCTTTGGGTATATACCCAGTAATGGGATTGCTGGGTCAAATGGTATTTCTATTTCTAGATCCTTGAGGAATTGCCACGCTGTCTTTCATTATGGTGGAACTGATTTACACTTCCACCAACAGTGTAAAAGTGTTCCTGTTTCTCCACATCCTCTCCAGCATCTGTTGTAGCCTGACTTTTTGGTGATCGCCATTCTAATTGGCATGAGTGCCGGGAACTCTCGACCAGCAAGAGGATTCCAACCTGAGTGGGGGGTGCGCAAGAAGAAAAGGAGACAGGAAAGCAGGGTCGGGAGGGTTGAGGAGTCAGTGCTCCAACAACAACTTTATTCTTTCAGTCAGGACATATATACAGTTTCTCAAAAAAATTCTGCTTAGTTATTGCTTATCTGATAGATCACAAGCTCAGCACAAAACAAGTTAATGATTATTTTAGGCAGTCCTAAACATGCTTGCATAGATAGCATTGTTCCTAGTTTTAACATCCTCCGTCTGGTTATCTTTTTACTAGGTTCCCCTTTAGAGTTCCCAAATCTCAAGTTCTTTCTTCCCAGAGACACTGAGTCTGGGCTCAACCATCCGTATTGTGAAACCTGCTTTGCGGGTTTTCACACAGACGGGTTCCCAACACACGAGATGGTATCTCATTGTGGTTTTGATTTGCATTTCTCTAATGACCAGTGATGATGAGCTTTTTTTCATGTTTGTTGACCACATAAATGTCTTCTTTTTGAGGAGTGTTTGTTCATATCCTTTGCTCACTTTTTGATTTTTTTTTTTTTTTGTAAATTTGATTAAGTTCCTTATAGATTCTGGATATTATCCCTTTGTCAGATGGATACATTGCAAAAATTTTCTCCCATTTGTAGGTTGCCTGTTCACTCTGATGACAGTTTCTTTTAGAAGAGCAAAAAAATTTTACAGAAAGGTCACATTGGACTTTGTAGCTTATTTTTTAATACAAGTTTAAGGTTTAATTTTATTTGAATTTAACTGAAATTAGAGTAGAGGATTACTGAATCTAGATTTTTAGTACAAAAATGCCTTAATGTCACAAAAACTATACAATGTACAAAAAGGTTAGAATCATTTTTAAAATAATGATTCACATTTTGACAGGACTGACTCCTTGCTTCTTGAAACTAAATTAGTGTACTTATACTTCTCTATCTCCTGACCCTTCAGTTTCATAATTTCGGTGAGTTGTTAGTTTTATATTTTCAGACTTATGTTTGTATTTTGTTTTGGAACTGTAATTCTCATGATTGTTTACTCTTTGTTCTGTTTACATGAATTCTGAGCTTGTCACAGTTCCTTTTAGCTGACAACTTCTCACTTATTGATTTTTTGTTTTTCGTATCTTGATTTGCTGGATTTTATCATCAAATAGTGCCTCCCTTTCTCCTCCTCATGGCTCCTGTGAGTTATATTCCTTGAGGATGCTTCTTGCCTTTTAACTCTCAGGGTTTTTTTTTTTTCTTCAATTTTGATTTCCAGCAGGCTTTACTATGTTGTTCGTTGGAAGTTTGGGAGCTCCTTGGAGCTGTAGTTTCATATCTTTCATCAGTTTTAGGAAATTCTGCCATTTTCTCTCCAAATATGGCTTCTGCTACATTGTTGCTGTTGATTTTGGTCATCTCTCTTTTGGGAATTCCAATTACACCCAAGTTAGACTTCTCATTGTAACTCTTATGTCTTTTGTACATTTTTTTTTTTTTTTGCTTTTTCTTTATTTCTCATTATGCTTTATTCTAGATAGTTCCTTCGAAATATCTTTTAGTTGACGATTTTTAGTTCTGTCTAATATGCTGTTAAACCAATCCATTGCATTCTTAAAGTTGAGTGCTATACTCCTCAGTTCTAGAATTATTGTTTTATTCTTTATAGTTTTCAGTTTTTAAATTTTTCTGAACATATTTATAGTATTGTGTGTGAATCCCTCATGGGTACCTTTTTTATTATATGTATTCTTCCTCTTTTAAAAATCAGATCTCTTCATGACTGTTCATTTTTTTGATTTAGTGATAGACACTAAATATAAACAATTACAGAAGTGATTTTAGAACTATAACTTTTTCCCCCAAAGATTTTAAATTGCTTTTGAAAGGCACATAGGGACTCTAGCATCTAGTATCAGTTTAATCCAACTTCAAGAGCTAAAATAATTTAAAACTGAGCTCCAGTTCCTTCAAGGTCCAGTTTGGTTTCAAGTTTGCATGCACTTCCCAAAAGACTAACAAAAGTTCCTCTTAGTTTCTCAGCTGCCTTTTCTAAAACTCACAATTGGCAGCTACAAATTCTGAGCTAAACTCTGGGTTTTGTCCTACTCAAGATCTTTTTTATTAGCTCTCTGATGCTTTCACCTAGACTTCTTATAAAAAAACATTTTGTCCAGGGCTTCTAGTTGTTGTAAATGGGCTGATTAATCCAAATTATCTTGTCATTAGCAAAGCTGGAGTCCTGGTTTGTAATCGGATGTCAATTTTAACATCTTGATTCTTGCTGGTTTAATAGCTACACTATAATAAAAAGTTTCTTTTATTTAAATCTAGGAAGACTCCAATCTCTGTTTCTTCCATTATTGTCTTGATATCTCTCATTGATGATCATGGAGGGATTTCACAGTGTTACCCTCACTACATGCACATTCCTAGAACTAACTACCTTGTAAACAATTTGCATGAATAATGGTCCGGCTATAGAATAGAGAGAGAATGATTCAGTGAAAGAATCAGTGTTAGAGAGATGAACTGATTTTGGAGGATGCAATGGAAAAAATATTTTTATAGGAGGATAAACACTATCAAATCCTGTAGAGAGATCAGTTAGCTAAAGATGGTGATTAGGGTGCTGGGCCTGGTAACTAAAAAATGTTCTCTTAAAGAGAACATTTCTATAAAGAATACCCTAGAATAAATAATAGATGAGGAGTTGGATGCAGCGTAGATTGTTTAAGAAATCAAGTTTTGAAAGAAAATATAAAATAGGTCGTATTTTGGTAAGAAAAAGAGTCAAGGAGAGATTTAGTAGTTAGTTTGCTTTTAGCAGGGGCCCTTTTGAAAATGTTTGCAGACTGAGGGAAAGACACTAGCAAAGAAAGGCTTAAAGACTGCAGGCACAAGTAAAATTGACTGAACCAAGTCTTGGTGAAGACAGAAAAAAAAAAAAGGAGCAAAGATAAACTTTCTGCTGAAACACAGGAGTACAAAGTAGGGATAAAGGAAGAGATTTATAAATGTCCAGATGAAGGCTAAGGGGGTGGGAATTAGAGGAATGCAGTTCTGATAACTTTTATTTCTGTGGTCTGTAAAAGGAAAGATCAGTTTAAGGGTAAGTGCATTCATGCATTGCTTAATGATAGGAAATAAATTCTAAGAAATGTGTTATTAGGCAATTATCATTGTGTGGTGTCCTTACAAAACCCCAGATAGTATTGTCTTCCACATACCTAGGGTAAATGGTATATAGCCTATACAAACCTGTGCAGCATGTTACTGTATTGATAATGTAGGCAACTGTAATACATGGTATTTGTGTATCTAAACATATTGAAGATATAGTAAAAATACTAAAAACACTGAATAAAAGATTTTTTTAAAAGGTACACCTGTATAGTGCACTTATCATGAATAGTGTTTGTATGACTAGAAGTTGCCCTCAGTCAGAAAGTTGTGAGTGAATGTGAAGATCTAGAACATTACTACACAGTACTGTAGACTTTATAAACACTGTATACTTACTTAGATTACACTAAATATATAAAAAAAAAATTTCCAGTGACTTGTACCTGTAGTTCTAGCACTTTGGGAGGCCGAGGTGGGAACATTGCTTGATTTTTCATTAGGGTATTGGGCCTCATAACTGCTTTACATGCATGTCTCAGTCCATTTTTATTTCTACAAAATTTTTACTTCTATAACACTCAGGAGTTCAAGACTGCAATAAGCTATGATCCCACAACTGTACTCTAGCCTGGGCATCACAGTGAGACTCTGTCTCTTAAAAAAAAAAATTAAAATTAAAACATAAAGAATGTTATTTTTTCAATAATAAACTCACCCTAGCTTACTGTAAGTTTTTTTCACCTTATAAACTTTTTTACTCTTTTGTAATAATACTGAGCTTAAAACCAAATATGCTGTACAGCTGTACAAAAATATTTTCTTTATAGCCTTCCTGTATATTTTTAGTATTAATTTTTAAAATTTACTTGTAAAACTTCTTAGTTAAAAACTAAGCCACAAATGAACACATTAGTCTAGACCTACACAGGGTCAGGATAATCAATATTACTATCTTCTCCCTCCGCATCTTATCCTACTGGAAGGTCTTCAGGGGTAATAATGTATATAGAACTGTCATCTCCTATGATAACAATGCCTTCTTCTAGATGACCTCCTGAAGGACCCGCCTGAGGCTGTTTTACAGTAACTTTAAAAAAAATAAGTAAAAGGAGCACACTCTAAAATAATGATAAAATACAATAAATTCATAAAAAAGAAACAGTTATTTATCACCAAATATTAAGTATTGTACTGACTGGGAGTGCAGGTTAGTCTTCCACACACCTAGGCTAAATGGTATATAGCCTAAATATACCATTTATATATGGTATATAGGCTAAATGTGATGAACAGCAGCTTCATCACAAACATGTGACTATTACGTTGCCTGTGACATTACAATGGTTAAGATGTCACAAGGTGATAGGAATTTTTCAGCCCCATTATAATTTCATGGGGCTACCACTGTAATTTCATGGGTCTATCATTGACTGAAATGTTAAGGTGCATGAGTGGAGTCCACCTATCTTTCACCAGTTGTTTTCCCTTTAAGACCTGCAACACACACTTCTATTGTACCTTTTTATTGTCCCCTTCTCACTGGATTTAGAGTGCAGAATTAGAAAACTTTTTCATAGTCCTGCAACAATCTTCCATCTAATATCTCACAAATTTCTCATTTCCTTTCCCCTCTCAGTAAGCATTTTGGAGAATCTGACTATAAAGACTCTGTAGGTTGGCCAATTACTGATATGAAGGTGTAGGAGGACAAATACTTTCTCTTACCTTAATGAATGCCAGATAACTTCAGCAATTGGTTCCTTTTATCCCATCTTTTCTTATAAATGGAAACTCCACAAGAGCAATGGCTGTTTTATATAACCTGTCAAGGTGTAGCAAATATTGCGAGTGTTTAATAAATAATAAATGGGAATGAAATCCCCAAATAATAAAACAGACTATAACCTTATCAATTGCTGCTAGTGATGCAGAGGCTGCACTTAAAACTACCAAAGGAAAAGACCAAAGGAAACGAAAAAAAGACAACCTTAGCCATAATGCCCAGAAATGTAAGTTATATTTTGGTAAATATTTTCCAGCAAAAGAATAGCACTATGTACTCACTGAGTATTTACAATGTGCCCAAAATTGTGCTAACTGCTTTACATGCAAGTCTCAGTCCATTTTAATTTCTGCAAAGAATACCTGAGGCTGGGTAATTTATAAAGAAAAGAGGCTTATTTTGCTTATGGTTTTGTAGGCTGTACAAGAGCATGGCACTATCAGTTGCTGGTGAGGGCTTCAGGCTGGATCCTCTTATGGCCAAAGGCAAAGGGGAGATGGTGTGTAATCACACAGCAAGAGAGGAAGTCAGAGGTAAGAGGAAGGTACAAGGCTTTTTTTTAACAACCAGCTCTCTGGGAACTGATACAGCAAAAACAATGGTTTCTATGGGGATGGCACCAAGCCATTTATGAAAGATTCTCTCTCATGACCCCGACATCTTTTTATTAGGTCCCACCTCTAACACTGGAGGTTAAATTTCAGTATGAGATTTGCAGGGGTCAAATAAATCATCTCCAAAATATAGCAGTGCATTATCTCATTTCATTCTTACTACTTTCAGTTCCTAAAAATTTATCTTCTATTTGATTCACAGCAACCTGAGAAAGTAACAATAAGATCCACATCTTAAAATGAAACAAATGAGAATTCAGTAGATTAAATAGGATGCCCAAGTTTGTATATTCGGCTATTATATGCAGGCCAGAATTCAAACCCTCAGTTTTCGGAGTCACCAGCCAATAACGTTATTCACAATGCTATACAGTCTTCTCAACTTAGCACCTATACGACTTGAATAATAATACTTTTTCTTGTAAAATTATGAGGAATCATATCATTTGATGGTTTAATAATACAAACCCTCACCTGTGCAAGGCAGGCAAGTGTTATTGGTCAAAGCATAAAGATGGGGTTTAATGAACAGCAGTTATTCAGGAATCAGAAAAGAAGCATGTCCTCTTGTTTGATTTCAGCTTTGTATTTAACTTTTGAGCAATGATATATTTAATAGGACAACTTCTAATGGTAGAAAACTTGTTCAGTATTTAAAGTAACATTACTAAAAAGATAATATTTTGCTTTGCATATTAAAATATTAATTTCTTTTAACTTTGTTGACTAATAATTTGGTCAGATTATGAGAGAAGGAAGTGAAGTGGTCAAAAAGTCAGTGAAAAATTTTATGATAGACATTATAAACTATGACCATTGTATATTGCACAATTCTGCATTTTAAATTTTTTCTTCAAAACTTCATGCTGTAACTAGACTTAAGAAAATAATTTATATGTAAAGTTTCTCTTAGCATTCACACAGATCATCCTGTGTTACCAAACATTACTTGGAGATAGTAGCTATAAGCAGATAAAATTTGAGAAAATAATATAAAAATAGTTGTGTTTGTTATACAACCCAGCCTCTTTAGAATATAGTGTTAATTTTTACAAACCATGCTTCAATCAACATCAAACATATGGTATTGTGGTTATGAGAAAAATATATCTTTGATCAGGGTTTCAAATTTGTATATATCAAGCACCTCACAAAATTCTCTGTTTAAATGCTTATCCCTTTCTGTTATAGGATGCTGCTACACAAAAAATATCAATTAGAATACTAAGCAATTATGAAAACCAAATAGAAAAATAGTTGCAGTAAAATTAATAGTATGGAATTTTAACCAGAAGCAATTCTTAGTGTTTATTTATTAAAAAGATTTAACATGAAAGGCTTAGTTTATCATGGTATGTGCCAAAATTACCTAATATTTCTTTTGCCAGAGATAATTAATGTCACCTCAAAATCACATAGCAATGTGAACAGAGAAGGAGAAGGGATGGTATATAAAATGAGGAAGAGTAGTGAGAAAGGTTTTTTTTTTTTAAATTCTTCCTAAATAGCTTCTAATATATGCTTGAATGAATATATACATATATTTTTCTCCTTTTTTAAGCCATTAAATCTCATTAAGAACTGTCTCATAGTTTTTGAATAAGAGATTTCAAATGAAAGTAATATTATTTTTTAAAAGTCTGCAGTATAGACTCATTATCTCTGCTTATTTGAAAACAAAAATTAGAAACAAAAATTTAAAAAACCTCTGATATGTAATACTCTGCAAAGACTAAAGAAAATATAATTTTCAAATATTTGCAAGTGAATTTTAAGAAATACTAGTTCATTTCAAAAACCTAATTAGGCATACTATATTCTCTTATAAACTACTGGTTATAGCACAACAAATAGTTCACTATAAATGAATTTAAACACAAATCATATATCATATACTACATGAAATAGAAAAGACATATAGATATGATTAGTGTCTTTCAAGAACACCCTAGATATCTAAAAGAACATAGCAACTAATACACCATTTTAAAAATAAATAAATAAAAATAGGGATATTATCTAAAAATTGTAGTTATTAAATTTTATTTCTGAAGTAATAAGCTAAAAACTGTTAAGAACTGATGTACTACACAATGACATTGATACTATGTTAAAATGATTCACAGAAGGCAGTCAAGACAGAGATTCAGAAATATTTTATTAGAAAAGTAATGCACATTCTTTGTAACATCAGCTTTTATTTCTGTGTACTATATGAACTTCCCAAAATCATTCTCCAAACTCAATCATTTAAAACTCATTCATGTATTTTATGATGCATCCTACAACAAAGACTAAAAAGCAGGCAATAATAACTATAAAACACAGCCTAATTACAGCAAAGTTAATCTATTTTTACACAAAAACATTTTGAAACCAATTTTGTGTTTATTGAAGAATTTTTCTCATGCATATTATCCAAGAGTTTTTTCTGTCAGGGTATTAGTTTCTTAGGATTGCTATAACAAATTACCACAAACTGGGTACCTTAAAACTGCAGAAATACATTCTCTCACTGTTCTGGAGGCTAGAAGTATGAAATCATGTTAGCAGGGTTGGCAACTGCTGGAACTCTGAGGGAGATTCTATTCTATGCTTTTTCCTATCTTCTGATGGTAGCCACGATGTATATGACTCCAATCCCTGCCTCTACCTCTATGTGGCATCCTCCTGTGTCTCTATCTTCATTCTCTGTCTCTCTCTCTCTCTCTTTTTTTTTTTGTTTCTTTGGTTTGAGACAGTCTCATTCTGTTGCTCAGACTGGAGTGTAGTGGAGCGATCTCGGCTCACTGCAACCTCCACCTCCCGGGTTCCAGTCTCCTGGGTAGCTGAGATTACAGGCACACAGCCACCATGCCTGGTATTTCTGCATTTTTAGTAGAGATGGGTTTTCAACATGCTGGCAAGACTGGTCTTGAATTCCTGGGCCTCAAGTGACTCACCCAGCTTGGCCTCCCAAAGTACTGGGATTACAGGCGTTAGCCACCATGCCCGCCCTATCTTCTCTTATGAGGAACACCAGTCATATTGGATTAAGGGTCTGCCCTGCTCCAGCATAATCTCATCTTAGCTACTTAACCGCAATCACAGTATTTCCAAATAAGGTCACATTCTGAGGCTCTAGGAAGTACATGAATTTTGGGGGAACACTGTTCAACCCAGTGCATTCAGTTTCTATTTAACATAAAAAATAAGTCCTATACTATACAGGATGAAAAAATGACTTATGAAATAGGTGAATGATTGTTGAATATATAAATGTGATCTTTCATTTTCCAATCACATACAGGAATAAGAATTTTTTGGGAATATGTTTCATTAACAAATATGTGTTACATCCAAAAAAATTTATACATTGTTCAAGTAGGATTCAGGGAATTAACCTAGGTGCATTCTCTTGTTTCTATTTCAAGCATATTGTTCTCCAGATTTTTTTTTTTTCTAATTCTGATTTCCTTGTGAGGATTATTCAGATTTAAATAAAGCCTTTAAAATAGAAGTAGTAAACAAGCTTGGTTACTAAAGTTAAATATTACAAGGTAGATAAAATAAGACTGAGGTAAATTCATGTATTTAATTCTTATCTATTTTGTCCATACAGTTATGCTGATATTTCATTCACTTGGATTCACCAACTTAAAATTTGTAATCATAATGGAGAATCTTTTCCCTGTATTTGAAAAAAGTTTACTGAGCAAATTAATAGTATAAATATGATTTCAAGGTTAACTATTTAAGATAATATTTATTTATATGTACTGTTAATCAACATGTCCCCTTCTTTACCCCATGTACCCTTTGACAAATTATCTCCAACTCATCTTTCAGGTCACAAGTCAAGTATCATGTTCTCATACCTGGTTTCTGACAACAGATAAAATACTTACTAAATGGTCTTACAGTACCATTTATGATTTGTTTGTAGTATTTACCACAGTGTCCATTTTATATTGACTTTTGTGATTATAACTAACAATTTTCCTCTACTAAACTCTATAGGACATGTACTGTGGGCCATGTATATTGTACTTACCTTTGCTTTTCTAAACAAGTTCAGTAGTTGCTGAATAACTGAATAAATTAGAAAGACATATTACATATAAGAAGTGGACATGTGAATTATGAATCAATCTCATCAATTTGTTAAAGACTCTTCTACCAAATACTCTTTTCCTGAATAAGCTTTTACACTTATTATAGTTACCATATCTTTGTAAACAACATTAAGGGAACACTGATTTTACTATATTAAATAGTTTTCTATTTCAAATAGACTTGGCTGAATTACTTTGATTAGCTCAAATGAAAAATACAAGATTCTAATAAGAGACTTTATTACTTACTAAAGGCACTGTGAGCTATTATTAAAATACAATTGACATGAAATATAAATTTTGTGAAACAATTCTCTGTAAGGATTTTACATTTTTATTTTGGAGTATATGAACAAAATGGCCCATATCATACTGAAAAATCCCTTTAAAATAATAGACTATAATTTGAAAAATGAAATTTTAGCAGTATTACACATAAACTAATATTTAAAAATTTTAAATCTGTAAAAAGCCTACATTTGAGAAAGTTATAATAATTATTCACAAGTAGGGACATTAAAAGTCCATTCCATAATCATCATTATTTGAGCCAGAGAAAGACTGTTGCAAATTGGAATATCTAAATTCAAAATTTAGGACATGTAGGTATGATTATCTATCTTTGACAGCTTGCGTTTACATATTTAGATAAACACAACATAGTATTATTTTTAAAAAAATTTCCTGGCCAGAGGAAGTGTCCAATATGATGCAAAGATTAACAGGTTTCCAGTTTTGAGATGCTGCTGCTCCCTGAGTAGAACTTTCTCTGTCATGCTAATATTTCCTACAGTTTCTTTTTGAGGGAAAAAAAAACGCTAAATGCTATCAGTTTTCAGACTGCCTCACACTTAAACCTTTATCAAGACATTTAGGAACATAACATGAGTAAAGATTAAAGAAATTATGAGATAAAAAATTCAGTAAGATGATGGTAACTTATAATTTGATAGCTGCTCTAAGCTTGGCTGAGCGCCCTCTGGGGTTATCTTGTACATCCTGAGATTGTGGACTAAGTACCTTCTTGTGTATCAATTCCCACATTAAAGGAGCTCTTCTCATAGAGACTTCTATGTTTTCGTGATCTGAACCTAATTGCGATGCTTTCATCACTTGCTGTCTAACACTTAGGTTAAACCTTTCTGTCATGCTTATTCCAAGCAAAAATCTTTTGACGATGCGATCCTCTAGTGAATGGAAGGAGAGGGCAACAAGACGACCACCAGGTCTCAGAAACTTCTGAGCTGTCTTCAGTCCTGTGTGGAGTTCATTGAGCTCATTGTTTACAAATATGCGAAGAGCCTGGAAAGTCTTGGTAGCAATATGAGTCGATCGCTGTAGCAAGTCTTTTCGTGCATAAATGGCAGAGGGAGAAAATGCACCTGGGAATGGATTTTGTAAAGACAGAAAAAAAAGACCGGTAACATTAATATTTTTCACTGTAAATCTAAAGAGTTGTATGGTTGTATGTATATTTAGTGAACTAAGTTTTCTTAGAAATTTGTGGTGGCATTTCATTCATACTTCACCCTCTCATTTCCAAGCATTCTTCTAAGGTTTAAAACTATGTGGCAAAAAATCCTTGTGTAACTCATAAGGATAACTGAAGTTGAACAATGAGCACAGAAGGAGAAATGGTGGAAACATATTTAAAGAAATAATAAGAAAATCCTTCTCAAATTTGGTGAAAAACATTAACTCATAGATGCTCAATGAACCACAAATACAGTAAACAAAAAAGCCTGCACATAGGCACATCATAAAACTACTATAACCAAAGATAACAATAACAAAAAAACATGCCAACAGAAAAGAAAATTCATTACATAGAGAAGAACAAAAACATTATTAACAGCTAATTTTTTATGAGCACAATGGAGGCCAGAAGATAGTGGAATAATATAAACAGTGTTGAGAAGAGAACTCCGTTTACTAAGAAGGCTAAGTGTAATAAGATATTTATCCAAAAATAAAGGTTCAAAGACATTTTAAAGAAAAAAATAGTGAGATAATCCACTGCTAACAGGTCTGCACTCAAGAAATTGAAAGAAAATACTTCATGCCGAAATAAAATGATGCCAGGTGATCATTTGGATAGACAGATGGGAATGAAGTCATAAGGTCATAGCTATAAAACATTTTTGAAATAAATTAAAGACTTATATAAATGGAAAACTACTGTATGTTCAACGATTAGAAGATGGCAATACTACCCAAACTGACCTAAGATTCAATGTAATCCCTATCAGAATTCCAGCTGACTTCTTTGTACAAATTAACAAGCTGATTTTAAAATTCATATAGAATTGCAAGGCACCCAAAACAGCCCAAATAATCTTGAAAAAAAATAATAAAGTAGCAGGACTTATATTTATGAATTTCAAAGCTTATTACAAAGAAATGATAAGACAGTGTGGTACTGGCGTAGCAAAAGGCAGAGAACAAAAGAATGTAATTGAGAGTCAAGAAATAAAACCATACATAAACAGTCAACTAACTTTTGACAAGAGTGCCAAGATTGTTCAATTGGGAAACGTCTTTTGAACAAATGATGCTGAGACATAAAAGAATGTAATTAGACTCTTACATCACATACAAAAACAAACTCAAAATGGATCAAAGACCTAACTGTAAAAATACAAACTATAAAACTCTTAGAATAAAATATAAGGTTAAATCTTCCTGACTTTGAATTTTGCAAAAGATTCTTAGATATGACATCAAAATTGTAAACAACAAAAGAAAAAAAATAGATAAATTGGACTTCATCAAAATTAAAAACCTTTCTCATTCAAAGAAAGCCAACAAGAAATCAAAGACAACTCAGAGAATGGGAAAAAATTTGCAAATCATATGTCTAGTAAGGAACATGTATCTGGCATATATAAAGTAAGTAAACTGCAGAATACATGTATATTATTTACATCATATTTTAAAACGTGCATATCAAAACATATAGTCCCATCTACTTTAATAACTGAGATAAGCAAAAATTTCTAATTTTTAAATAAACCAATAATTTTCCTTAAGTTTATAATCACTTGCATACAAAGATATTAAAGTGTAATGTCCAATGGATTTATACAATTTTTTTTAAATTTAGAGTCATGTACCTGAAGAGTATTATCCCATAGAGAAGTAGTGTTTCTAGTACATATTTGTTCTTAATGAAGATCTCAGAAAATAACTGCAATCTTGGCATTTGGATCTCCTAACTATGTTTCTTAAAGAAAAGTTAATTATACAAGGCTGGCACCTTAGTTCACATTTTAGTAATCTAAACACCTAGTAGTAAAGTTCAGACACAGCAGATTAATATTCTTTGGGAACTAGATCAGAAGAGAAGAGAAATAGTATCTTACATATATCAGAGAACTGAGAACCTGGTGGTTTAAAGTAAACCAAATCAGTGTGATGGTTCTCTCTTTCCTCTACAAAAATTACTTTGCCAAAAGTCTAAAGAATGGTAGACACCAGGGGTTTTATCTTCCAACAACCAGGTCTCTCAGAAACATGATGTCAATATAAAAACTGAAGAGGAAGGTCAGCTTCTTACCATTTGCTATTTAATTCCTTCATTTTCCAGATAAAGAGTTTGGGTCACTGGGAAATGTGTTTCAGAGTATTCTAAGAATCTGAACAAACATGCAGCTATTTATATTTTGGAGCCTGGATTTAGAGGAAGCGTCAGAAAGGTTGCATTCTTGAAGACCTTGCATGATTCAAATTTTGCATAATTCAAAACGAATTTTCTCAAAGAAGAAATGTAATATAAAATACATTTTAATGTACATATATTTTCATATAAAATAGGAAGTAAACATTCATGGAGCACACAGATCAATAAGTACTGTAGGATATTCCTGCTTTTATGGTTTTAAAAAATTTTTTTCTTAGCATTATCTCTAATATTTTGCAGAAATTAAAAGCATGGTTCAACATGCTAAGTGCTTAACTTTCTTGACATTTTAATGTAGAACTTCTTAATTCATAAAATAATAGGCAGAAAGCTTAATAAATGTTTGCATAATATTGTCAATGAATGTGTTTTTTAAAATTAATGAAAATGTAATATTTCATAACAAAAAATAATGAAATAATGTCTGAAATCACAGAAGTTCTAATATAAACAACAGCACTGGTTAATTTGACATTAAAGTTTGTTAGACATTTTGGCTTACTAGCTAAAATAGCACCTTCCTATGGCAGAAGGATGGACATAATTTATAATTCATTTAGTTAGCTAGCTGTGAAACTATGAGATTCCTAATTCCTTTCATTTGACAAAATCAATTTTCATTTCAAAGCATTCACCCAAAGTGAGATTTTATTAGTATTCTGTATTATAGAATTTCAAGTTTATGTAAATCATATTCACATTAAGTATATCCCCCAGTATATATGAATCTGCAGTGACAAATTACAACCACTGCAATCAGACAAGGTTTTCTTTGTAAGATCAATTTGGCCTTGCCAATGTCACAAAGTTATGGAGAATGGACATTAAGAGTTTTCAGCTATATATGGGAGTAGATGGTCTTAAAGACAAAAGGGGAACTTAATCTATGAAGCTTTCCTTCTGGGGCCTTTTTACACTTGTTTGGAGAATTCTGATGTGTATTACGTCTGATGAATTTCCTAGAAGAGATTTCTAGATGTGGTCCTGTCAACCTCGTTAAGTCCCATCGTTAGAGACCAAGAGATGACAAGAAGTCTGTAATGAGCAATGTGTTTTGTGGAGCTTTCTGGTACTTTTCTGGGGAAATCAAAGGCATATATCTTTCCTTACTTTAGATAGGTTAAACTTCCAGGGCTATCTTTCTTTCATACTGGTACCTCATGCCTGTAATTTTTTCAAAGCAGATTGTGTAAAATGAAATTAAAAAGAAACAAAAGAATATAAAATAGCATGTGATGCTGGACACAAAGGCTCATGCTTGTAGTCACAGCACTTTGGGAGGCTGAGGCAGGCAGATCTCTTGAGCCCTGGAGTTTAAGACCAACTCGAGCAACATGGGAAACCCTGTCTCTACAAAGCAAGCAAGAAAAAAAAAACTATAAAATTAAGCCAGGCACTGTAGCGCATGCTTGTAGTCCCAGCTACTCCAGAGGTTGAGGCGGGAGGATCATCTGAGTCTGTGGAGGTCAAGACTGCAGTGAGCCATGATTGCACCACTGCACTCCAGCCGGAGAAACAGGGAGAGACTCCATCTCAAACAATAATAATAATAATAATAAAATAGAATGGCATACAATAATGGAAATTAAAGTGATAAGAACAAAACATCAACTGGCAATGGGACACATGGATAAGAAAAAAATCAACCACGAAGGATTAGGAAAGATCTTTGAATTATTAAGTTTAAAGACAATAAATGTTCTGTGCCTATGAGGAAGCAAAAATAGGTTTTCTAGTGACAGTCACTGGTCAGAGAGCAAGGAACAGAGTTATCTTAGGTACGCACAAACTAGGTAAGAACAGCTGGCTCCTAATTTCATCAGGAAAACAAGATTTGAAAAACTAACAGATTCAATGCCTACTCATATGCTGTACTCTGAATTATGCCACAGGGAGAAAAATATTAATATGACAGAAAAAGGGTCCCTGACCTTGAGGAGCTCACTGTTTTGCAATTCTTCTTCACCTCCTTTACATCTCCCATATACTGTTATTAGAAATAGAAACTGGTCTTTCTGTTTTTTCATCTCCTGAGTTTCACCAGAGTCTAGTATGGCTAATTAATTTGAGTAAGGAATAGAGTAGGTAAGATGAAAAATCACAATTTGTGTCATTAGGTTTGATGATGAGAGAAAAATCTCCTTTTTGTGTGTTATAGTCCATCAAAGGAACTAGTTAACATAGTACCAATGTATATGGGAACAGATGTGCTTACCCTTAGTATAGCACTTATACTCTTCTGTAATTACTAGTTTACTTGTCTGTCTCACTCACTTGACTCTGATCTCCTCGTGAACAGGAACTATTTCGTGTTCCCTCTTATATCCCTAGTACTTGACGGAGAAGCTTGTGATTCTTAATTCTGACTGTACATCACAGTCACCTGTGCTGCTTTTGACAAAAATGCCTGGTTCCACTTCAGACCTACTGAATCAGTTTCAGGGGTTTATTACTCAGGAATCACTAGTTTTAAAAAGCTTCACAGAAGATTCTGACATGCAGCCAAGATTAAAAACTACTTTTGAAAACACTCAATAAATGTTTCTTGAAAAGATACTGAATAGATAATAAGTGAAAAAATAAATAAGTGAATGAATGGATAAAAATCCAGGGTCATTGGCACAGTTTCATTCACATCATTGGGTGTGTAAGGGCTGTGTGCCAATTCTGTATATCAAATCTATGTGCCCAAAACTTATGTATAAAGCCTGGGTGTCTATTGAGCCTATGTACGCAAACCTTATGTGTATAACCTGTGTATCCAAGACCTATGTCTCCCTTGGCCTACAGGGTGGAGTTTAAGGAACATGGCTGTGATTTGGTCAAAGATAGGCCAAGGTAGGATGCTTACAACCTGCATGACTCGGAGAGTTTAGAGCACAGGCATATAACGCCACTTGTTATCATAGCCATGTAGCCGTAACATGGGAAGGCCATCACTTGGCTCTGTGCTACTATTGTCTGTAAAAGGTATAATTACCCTGCTGACACTGTGCAGGTGCAGGTGCCCAGAGTAAAAAAGAGAAAGTCAGAGCTGTCTGTCTTTGTAGACGGACAGATGGGAGCCAGGACACAGCTCAGCTCGCTCATGCCCAGAGAGAGAAAGAGTTAAGCTGCTGACCCTGAAGCCAAGGGAGAGTCGACCACGAAACTGCAGGCATGAGGGGAGCTACAGAGCCTGAGCAAACAGCTAAAATAAAAGCAAACAGTGTAGAGAGCTATCATAAGAAAGCTGTTGATGTGAGCTACTGCTAAATAAAATCATCTTCACCTGCCTATGACCCCCTGAGTGTTTTCTGCTCATCCACCCACTCCATTTGGAACTCAACATGACATTTGGTATACTCGTGAACCTGACAGAGTGAGTCTATAAAGAGCATAATATTCAGTCATACCAATAAGTGACTAAATGAGCAGCATCATAATTTTAGTCACAGGAAACATTATGAAAAGACTTTTGAAATGTCATGATATAGGTCCAGTCCTCTATGCTACTTTTTGGATAAATGTGATTGTGGGAACCACAGTATGATTTTGTTAGGGCAAGTGAACTCTCAAATTTGCCAGCAATTTCATCGTTTCAATATAACTGATTGCATGCACTTAATTATACCTTATAATGATTGAGAACATCCTTAACTCATCAATTATTTGCACATGCAACAAAGCACCTGCAAATAATTTTAACCTCAGAAACTCCACAATTGGAAGCCTTTATTATCTCAAGTAGGGGAAAAGTTCAAGGTAAACTTTATTTTTGCATATTGCTTTTGGAGAATAAAATGAGACATGAGAATATAACTGTAAAAAATAGCCTTTTACAGTTGTTTTTATATTTGAAAAATGAATGCTTAAAAATTATATAAAATATAATGTATAAAATTATACTTTAAAAAGTTCTCAAGATCTTCAGTGATTTAAGTTCAAGTTTTCTTCCCAAAGATTAATGTACAATATTAAGATGTTATGTAAACTTTTTTTAACTTAACATCTCTAAAATCCTAAACCACAAATTTTCTCATTTCTTCAAAATAGCAGAACTGTTTTCCTCCTTATACTTTAAAATAGAAAAATTTGTTTGTAAAACTGACTACAAAAGGAAATTAAAGGTAATGTACATTTAATGGCAAGATGTTGTCATGTTAAATACACTTTTAAAAGTGAGTGTGTACTAAAACCAGTATGGGAACAAGTTCTAATTTCAATACAATTTTGAAACATTATTTGGCACTTACCTCTCTCATAGTAATGCTGGGAAAATTCATGACATAGGGGATTGACCTTAGCTGTGAAAGAAAATTGTTAAAGAGTTCTGCCTTATTAGAGGCACTCCATTCTCACATTCTAGATCAGGTTTGTTGATGGTGGTGTATTTTAAGACTCTTGACAGTTTAATATCCTTTCTGTTTTCCTTGCCTCACATCAGCAAATTTTGATGGCTCGATATCTGGGATATATCCAGAACCCCAGAACCCCACCATTTCTTACAAGCTCTACCACTAGGACCCTAGTCCAAGCCACCATCATCTTTTCCACACGTCCACCAGACTGATCCTTTTAAATACAAAAATTAATCATGTCAGCACCTCCCACATCCCCTGACTTTGCTCTTAATTAAACCTTGGCATGGTCCTGCCTAAGTCCTTTGACCTGTACTTAGAAGATCTGCCTTTGGGCCAGGCATGGTGGCTCACTTCCGTAATCCCAGCACTTCAGGAGGCTGAGGTGGGTGGATCACCTGAGGTCAGGAGCTCAAGACCAGCTTGGCCAACACGGTGAAACGCTGTCTCTACTGAAAATACGAAGATTAGCTGGGTGTGGTAGTGGTGGTGGGGTGCCTGTAATCCCAACTACCCAGGAGGCTGAGGCAGGAGAATCACTTGAACTTGGGAGGCAGAGGTTGCAGTGAGCTGAGATTGCGTCATTACATTCCAGCCTGGGGAACAAGAGTGAAACTCCATCTCAAAAAAAAAGATCTGCCCTCATACTTACTCACTACTTCATTCAAGTATCTTTTCAAACATCACATAATTCAAAAGGCAGTCTCTATGCTTATGAAAAACAGCACCATGTCACCAGTCCCCTTACGTTGGTTTACTTTTCTTCATAATACCTAATCAAAAACAAATATTTATTTGTTTACCATCTGTCTTCCTCCATTAGAATATAGACTCAAGAAAAATAGAGACTGTACTCACTGCTGTGAAACCTTTGCACCAAGAAGAGTTGGTGGATTGAAAGACTGATTACATTTGTACTTTCAAGTTATTAACAGAGTCATTGTTAAAAAAAGAAAAAGTCAAAGGAAGTATTATCATTTGTATATGTAGTCAATAGTTAATGTCACTACTCTTTAAATTCTGCCTCTATACTTCCTTTTTTCTTCATACACTCGTATTAAAAAAAATATATATGGATATGTGCATATATATATACATATATTTATGAGAATCATCTGAAAAATAATCTACAACTTAGTTAACTTATCTTTAAAAAATAATTTCAGTTGTAGAAATGCATTATAATTCATTTGCTCATTTAACAAATGTTTTTAGTGTCAAGTACCAGCCAACTGGAAACACAATGGTAAATAAGATAGAAATGGTCTCTGGAGGAGCTCACATTGCTACCACAGTAGGAATATTTAGGATGGTTTTTATTTTTTCCATCACAAAAAACGTTGCAGTAAACAGGCAAACTGCACATTTAAAAATTCTCCATTGCAGAAAAACTCTACAAAGTAAAATGACAGTCATAGTCTGGGAAAAATATTTCCAACTGTATGTGAAATCTTGTATGTCTGTAGAGTTGGAGTTGTTAGGTCAAAGGGTATTTATGCCCACTTAAATTTGGACCAATATTTCTAAATATACTCTCTAAATAGATTATACCAATTTACTTCCATCAATAGTATATGAGTTGAGTCCATCTCCTCACATCCTTACCAGTACTAGAAAGTATCACTCTTTAACCCTCACTAGTTTGATAGTAGGTAAATCTTAGCTTACTGCTGTTTTAATTTTCATTTCTTCGGTAATTATTAGGGTTGGACATCTTTTTAAATCTAATAAGCATTTGATTCCAGTCAGAAATTGCTTGAACAAATTCTTGGTCTATTTTCTTGATATGATGTTGGTCTTTGCTTTATTGATTTGGAAGAACTGTTTATAAAATAAGGATATTAACACTTTGTAAACTATTTATATAGTTGAATTTTTTTTCCTGAATTGTGAATGCCTTTTAATTTTGTAGAGTTTCTGCCATACAAAAAATAAACATTTTATACAGACTTTGTTTTTTAGGTAGTTTTAATTTTTATTAAATTTAGGAAGGCTTTTCCCACTATAAGATTACAGATATAGTCAACTCTATTTTTCGATGTATTTCTGGTTTTATTTCTTACATTTAACTATTTAATAAACACTAAAGTTGTTTTTTAGTATATGAGGTTGGAATCTAACTATTTTTTTTAAAATGAGACAGTCAACGATCCTATTTATTAAACAGTACATTCTCTTCCTACTCATTTGAAGTACTCTCTTGTTCGTATACTACATTTCCATATACAGATTAATCTGCTTCTGGATTCTCAATTGTGTTCCATTGATGCATTTATTCTATTTTTTTTGCAAATGCCAGATTATTTTAATTATTGATTATTAAATTTTTTTTCCAGTAAGTTTTGCTATCATGTGGGGAAACTTTCTCCCCATCACTGTCTTCCCCCCAGTGCATGATTATACTTCTTTTCAAAATTATCTTGGGTATTCAAATGTATTTATTGCCCCAAATTAAATTTAGAATCATAGTATATAAAAATAAAAATTTTGATTAGAATTATAGTAAATGTGTAAATTTACTGGAGTAAAATTTAATTATCATAATATTGAAGCAAGGCATCCAGGGAACATAGTATTCCCATTAATATTTTATATGTCTGTTATTAAAGTTTAGTAGTTGTCTTCACCTAAGTTATGGTCATGTTACCTGCAAGCACTATGTTTATGTATATACATTTTAATCACTCCTATGAAAAAGCATAAGAAATGACAATACTTCTATTAGAAAACATTGTGTAATGAAAATGTCATTGACCTTCAGAGAAAGGGCTCTAAGTTCAATTTTCAGATCATTCATTTTTTTAATGGCTATTTATGTGGGGTAAAACATTTCACTTCTGAGTTTCTCCATTATAGGATGAAATAATAACACTTCTGACAGAATTATTGGGAAAATCATGTTAAAAAATGTTCAGAGCATTTAGTGCATACTTGGCATAAAGTAGTCATTTTATGAATGGCATAACACAGTTATGTACTCTTCTCAGTTGTAATATGCAGTAGGTAGGAAGGGGTTTTGATACGTTAATTTAAAGGTTCTGCCAAGCTTATTCTACTTTCAGCCTGGACTAATGGAAAGTGGGTAAGATAAAGGGCTACTGAAAATCCCTGAAGCATCTGAATAATGCTTACTCAAGTTAGGTATTGAACAAAAAGATTTCAGCATCCAAAATGAAGTATAAAATTTTTCTAATGTATAAATTTATAGAACATTCTCAAATTTACAACGTAGTACTTAGGTTTTAAAAGTATAAAGACTTAGAACGACATAAATATGAAAAATCTTTTTTAAAAAAAGTTAGTGTTTACCCTATTTAGTAACTGATGCTAAGAATTTTAAGAGACCAAATTTCATCAATCTAAGCTTTCCAGGTTGTATTTAAACCACCTAACCAGAAGAATTATTTTCTATAATTAAACTTCCAGATTTCTCTTTCCACCTAAGTTCTATACAACTTGCATTTAGGCATTTTAAGAATGCATTTTTGTTTTTTCTCTATTCTTTTCTTCTGTGCCTAGTTTTCATGGAGCACCTTTGTTTTTTTCGGCGGGGGGAGAGGGGCACACAGGGTCTCACTATAACACAAGCTGAAATGCAATGGCATGATCACAGCTCACACTGCAGCCTTGAACCCTGGGCTCAAGTGATCCTTCCATCTTAAACCCCTGAGTAGCAGGGACTATACATGAGCATCACCACACCCAGCTAATTGTAATTTTTTTTGTAGAGACAGGGTCTCACTATGTTGCCTCGGCTGGTCTTGAACCCCTGAGCTCAAGTGCTATTCCTTCTACCTTGGCTGCCCAAAGTGCTGTGATCATAGGCATGAGCCACCATGCCTAGCCTTACTTTTTAAGCATGGCTCTACAAGGCTAAAATATATTGGAGTCATTTTAAACCATCCCCTTTGTTTTCACAGCTCAAACAAACAAGCAAAACCCCACTGAGTTTATTTAGTCTGCCTATCAACTGAATTGAATCTGAGGTTACTAGAAATTGCATGGACTAAAAAGATGTATTACCCACAATGCATTAAACACTGGGGATTAAAACATTTCTGAATACATAGTCCTTGCTCTCGTGAAATTCAAACCTAATGAAAAGAATGACATGTAAATATTATGATAAGTGCTATAAAGAAGAATTGTACATGCTATTATGAGAGTGAAGAGGAAAGGCAGAAGAACATTGACCCGTCTCGCACAGCATTTTCCAAACTTCAATGCCCAACCAAACACCAGTGTGTCTGTTGTCAAGTATGTTTGGGAAATGCAGCATGTTACACTCCTTTTTCCAGGATCCACAATGCCCATTAACACTGTAAAGCTCTTAAGATAACTGTATAACTTTGTTTACCCAGAATTTCCCACCTTTTGGTAAGAAACTGTTTTAATTTTAATAACCATTCCACAGTACTTATTTTCTGGATAACACACTTGGGAAAATACTGGAAATAGACTTTGTTTTAATCATGTTCCATATATTTAATTCTTATAAAAATTTTGAGGTAAGAAATCGATATTCTGATTTTCTAATTTTCATTCAAAGGTGCCAACCTGAGGGGTTAAATGTATCTTCTCAAGTTCACAGGGATTGTAAGTAGTCTTGTTTAGATAGTTCATCTCAGATATGTTCTAGGAAATCCAGATCAGTATGAGTTTTCTCTAAAAAAAAAAAAAACCTTTATTTATTGTATAATATATATTTATATTTTTTCAGTGTCCTAAGAATGATGTTGAGCTTTGTGTTTATGGGTACTCAAAACAAAGCAACAATTTTAAGATGATACGTTCACCAAGCCATCTCATCTTTTCCTGATTAGCATTTAAGGAAGTTAAGATGAGATAACCGGGATTAGAGTGATTTCCAGAAGCTCTAATTCCATGTCTGCTGTTTTATACAAGGATCTCATTTTCTAGGAGAAAATGAGTGTGGAATCTTTAAACCTGAATAGCCTTTTACTGAGAGATGTTTTAATGGGAGCCAAATCACTTTGCATCGAGTTGCAAGAGTTTGACTTTCTCTCCACATTTCCCTTGGGGAGGTGTGTATTGTCAGGCCTAAAGACACGCATCTGGTAAAGGCGGCAACTGCCCTCCTCTCTTATCCTGGGAATGGTAATGAATACCTTTGGCTTTTGTCCTTTTTGTTCTATTGAAAATAACTTATTGTTAGCTCAGGTTATTTACTGTACCTTTGTCTCTTTTTCATCTGCTGTTTTGATAGTGGGTTTAAAAAGAATCAGTTGTTACTGCTGCCATTGTCAAAACTTATGGGCAGGTACTGATTACATGTGTTTGATTAAGAATCTACACTCATCCAATGCAGTACATATGGGCTTTTCTTGACTCACTAGGAAGGGAGCCTTTTACAGTTGTTTTTACATTTGAAAAATGAATGCTTCTTATTCTCCAGTTAAGCAAGATGAAAAGAACAAACTTGTATACAAATGTAATAAAAGGCTGAGATGGCTAAAGCCTTAGGAAATTAAGCCCATCTTCTTAAATTTTGTTTTACTTAAAGCTTCTTAAGAAATGTTGATAGAGAAGATTAAACTTTTAAAATACATTTGTTGTTATACATTTCTTATAAATACAGTATTTTAGCAATGAAAGAACAGTGCTTCTTGTTCTCATTTCTGTGCTTCTGCACATACTGTTCCTTCAGCCTAGAATGTCTCCCTCTTCTTGTACTTTACATTACTTAATACTCAATAATGTGCTGTCTTCTCCAGGCAGTTTTGCAATTATATATATATAAATCAAATTATTTACCACTCTGTACTACTTGTCTACGAACTTCCACTAGGCTGTAAAAGGTCCAGAGACCTTTTCTTATTTTCCTTTATTTCCCCAATCCCAGGTTTAAGGCCTGGTGCACAGTAGGTGGCAAAGAGAAAGTCCTCTCAATAAGAGATATCCTTCCAGTTCCAGACAAAAATCAATATGTATCACAAACAATATTCTGAATACAGAAATTCATGAACTCCCTGAAATCTTCATAAGATTTTGCATGTACATGCAATTTTATGTGGAGATGCTGTACTGCTTCCATCAAATTCTTACATGAACTAGCAACCCACAGTAGGTAAATTTCTGGTAAAAGTAAATTGGGAGTTAGCTACTTAGCTGAGTTTTTAGCTTACAACTTACTACTTTAAATGATATCATCCCCAAAAGCTTATGTATTTGTTTAATTTTGTTTTTCTTTACCTCCAGGAATATTCTACCACTTGGCATCATTGGAAGCACTGACTGAGAACCCCGTTTCATGTACGCTATCAGAAGTTGGGAACTCTATCAGTGATTTCAATTTTCTTATGACTCACAAAGGATTTCACATAAAGAGAAAATCTTGCTTAGTGACAGTCTGCACTACATATAATAATAGAACACAATTTGAATGTGAAAGCAGTAAGTTATATTTCATTCATAAAAAGTATCATGCTTCTGGCTAGATAAATGATTTGAAGTCCCAGAGGGAAATTATAATTTTTAGTTCTGGGATACCCTTACACTTTTTAAAATTTAATACATTCACGTGTTTAAATGTATTGAGATTTTTAAGCTTGTGAATGAAATTAGCAACGTGCTATGGCTGTCAATGTGATGCATTGCAATTCCCCGAGTGGTAGGGTTTAAAAATTAATTCAGCTCTTGCACCTGTTTGCCGGCATTCGGCTGTTGAATTTCCATCACATTTAATAAGTCTTGGTGACGCAACTCGTGTCCTTTTGCCTGGGCTCCTTTAATATAGTGTTAAATTCTCACCCATCTGAAATTCAAGTAATATTACAAATTTCAAACTGTTAATTAAAATCTGTGAACTTCAATGGTTCTGAATAAAATTGGCTTTACTCAGTGAGGTTCCTTTTAAACTTCTTCACAGTCTCATCTAATCCCCAACTCCTACCAAGTTAAGTCTGATGACAACATGATCTCACTATGGGTGGTTGAGATTTACAAATCCTCATACAATAGGGGGAAAAATAAAGTTATAAGCTTGAACAAAAAGGCAACGAGGAACATTAACTGCTGAAATGAAACAAGAAACATGGCCCAGAATTAAAGGAAAGAACTGAAATCTTTCATACATTATTTTTCAATAAAACAAATTCTATACTACTGTATTAGTCCATTTTCACGCTGCTGATAAAGACATACCCAAGTCTGGGCAATTTACAAAAGAAAGGGATTTAACTGGACTTATAGTTCCACGTGGCTGAGGAAGCCTCACAATTATGGTGGAAGGCAAGGAGAAGCAAGTCACGTCTTAGGTGGATTGCAGCAGGCAAAAGAGAGTTCAGGGCAACTCTCATTTTTTAAAACCATCAGATCTCATGAGATCCATTCACTAACAAAACAGCAAGGGAAAGACCCGCCCCCAAATTCAATCATCTCCCACAAGGTCCCTCCCACAACACATGGGAATTATGTGAGTTATAAGGTGAAATTTGTGTGGGGACACAGAGCCAAACCATATCATTCTGCCCTGTCCCCTCCCAAATCTCATATCTTCACATTTCAAAGCCAATCCTGCCTTCCCAACAGTCCCCCAAAGTCTTAACTTATTTCAGAATTAACTTAAAAGTCCACAGTCCAATGTCTCATCTGAGACAAAGCAAGTAAGTCCCTTCTGCCTATGAGCTTGTAAATCGAAAGCAAATTAGTTACTTCCTAGATACAATGGGAGTATAGGTAATGGGTAAATACAGTGATTCCAAATGGAAGCAATTGGCTAAAACAAAGGGACTATAGGTCCTGTGACAGTTCAAAATCCAGCAGGGCAGTCAAATATTAAAGTTCCAAAATGACCTACTTTGAATCCATGTCTCACATCTAAGTCATGCTGATGCAAGAGATGGATTCCCATGGTCTTGGGCAGCTCCACTCTTTGCAGGGTGTAGCCACCTCCTGGCTGCTTTCATAAGCTACTGTTGAGCAACTGCTGCTGTTCCAGGCACACGGTGCAAGCTGTTGGTGGACCTACCATTTTGGGGTCTGGAGGATGGTGGCCCTCTTCTCACAGCTCCACTAGGTGGTGCCTCAGCGGGAACTCTGTGTGGAGGTTCCCATCCCACATTTCTCTACCACACTGCTCTAGCAGAGGTTCTCCATGAGGGCCCTGTGTCTGCAGCAAATGTCTGCCTGGGCATCCAGGTGTTTCCGTACATCTTCTGAAATCGTGGCAGAGGTTTCCAAACCCCAATTCTTGACTTCTGTGCAACTGCAGGCTCAACACCATGTGGAAGCTGCCAAGGCTTGGGGCTTCCACCTCTGAACCAACAGCCTGAGCTGTAATTTGGCCCCTTTTAGCCATGGCTGGAGTGACTGGGATGCAGAGTACCAAGTCCCTAGTCTGCACAGAGCAGGGGGGTCTTGGGCCTAGCCCATGAAACCATCTTTTCCTCTTAGGCCTCTGGGCCAGAGACAGAAGGGGTGCCGTGAAGATGTCTGACAAGCCCTGGAGATATTTTCGCTATTGTCTTGGGGAATAACATTTGGCCTCTCATTACTTATGCAAATTTGTGTAGTCAGCTTGAATTTCTCCTCAGAAAATGGGATTTTCTTTTCTATCCCATTGTCAGGATGCAAATTTTCCAAACCTTTATGCTCTGTTTCCCTAATAAAACTGAATGTCTTTAACAGCACCCAAGCCACCTCTTGAATGCTTTCCTGCTTAGAAATTTCTTACCCCAGATACCCTAAATCATCTCTCTCAAGTTTGCAGTTCCACATATATCTAGGGCAGGGGCAAAATGCCACCAGTCTCTTTGCTAAAACATAATGAGTGTCACCTTTGTTTGAGTTCCTAACAGGGTCCTCATTTCCAACTGAGACCATGTCAGCCTGGACTTCACTGCCCATATCACTATCAGCTCTGCTCTTTGGGCAAAGCCAATCAACAAAGCTCTAGGAAGTTCCAAACTTTCCCACATTTTCCTGTCTTCTTCTGAGCTCTCCAAACTGTTCCAATCTCTGTTTGTTACCCAGTTCCAAAGTAACTTCCACATTTTTGGATAGCTTTTCGGCAACACCTCATTCCTTATTGTATTAGTCTGTTTTCATGCTGCTGATAAAGACATACCCCAGGCTGGGCAAATTACAGAAGAAAGAGGTTTAATTGGACTTACAGTTCCATGTGGTCAGGGAAGCCTCACAATCATGGTGCAAGGCAAGGAGAAGCAAGTCACATCTTACCAGGATTACAGCAGGCAAAAAGAGAGTGTATGCAGGGCAACTCCCATTTTTTAAAACCATCAGATTTGTGAGACTCATACACTAACAAGAGAGCAAGCAGCACAGAAAACAACTGCAACCATAATTCAATCATATTCCACTGGGTTCCCTCCCACAACGCATGGGAATTATGGGAGCTACAAGATGAGATTTGAGTGGGGATACAAAGCCAAACCATAAAAACTACCCATGTCTTAATTTGCTCAGCATAGATGGGATACCTTTAATTGAATCATGATTCCTTTTCCCTATTTAGGTGGTCACCAATACATTTAATTATCAGAGCTTTAAGGAGTGATTGAAGCCTATTTGCCAGATGCTGTGAACACAAGGCAGAAGTCTAAGCAGGAGGTTCTAGAACATTTGAGACTAATTACAAGACAATTTATTTCAAATCTTTATGCATATTCTACAGGGCATGCAGTATTGCTCTCAGAGTTGGGCCATTTGCACTTCCCAGAGTTGGAAGATGGTAAAACACAGGTGATTAACAGTGCTTCTCTTTTTCTTGATGTCATCACATACTCATAATCAGCCCTTGAACTCAAAAGTTGCCTGCCTTCCTGCAGCATGCTTACCAGCAATAGAACACTTCTCAACTGTATTATAAATGCTCTTCAAAAACTATTTATCTCTCCTACTGACATATAAGCTTCCAGAAGGTAGAGGTCATGTGTTTTCATCATTTTTCTCATAACAGCCTTGTTGAAAGACCAACAAACTATCTGACTGAATTGAAGACTACATATAAAATTCTCCAATGTTCAATAGTATATGAATTTTAATTAAATCATAAATTATAAATATCATTTTTCACTCATATTCAAATTCAATACTGAACTTCTTCCTCCAGCTTTTATTTTCCTACCTGCTCTGTCCCACTAAATTGCTCTAGAAATAGTGACCAGTAAAGGCTTTTGGTTTCTAGAAGGACATGTATACATTTTGAAAAGCATGTTTCAACAGCTAAAGGTATATGTGTGCTATTAATCTCACTTAAAGAATTTAGCCTAGAAAATATCCTCCTTCCAAAATATCCCTTAAATATGACCAAATTATTTATTATATGGCTTTTAATAATAGCTCCCACTTTGGGGCCAGCTATCTAATGATAAGTAAATAAATAAATTATGGTATCTCTTACTGATATCTAGTATACTGGCATAAAATTTAAGTAATATAATAGTAAGTAAAAATATCCAAAATTATACACTTCTAATCATTCCAACACAAAAAATATGAGAATAAAGGAGATAAAAGTAACATGCAAAAGCATATTTATGTTATGGTGGTAGAATAATATTACCAGGTTTAAAAAAAAAATTTCCTAACCATTTTGTATGATATATAAACAAAGATACTTTTATAATAGAAAAATAAAGATCCTGTACTTTATAATCTTGAATTTTAATGATCAAATCATGAACTCATTAATCATCATTAATAATTTATGATCTTGATGAATGCATGATCTTTATGATTATGAATTCAGGATCCTAATGACCATGTGTTTTAATTATTTTGCATGTGTTTGTGATGTTGATTTTATCAACAATTAGATAAGGTAAATTCTTTGTATTGTTTTTCTTTTGTCAAGTACCTATCACATGCCCAGAGCTAGGATAGGTAGTTTTAAAAGGTAATTTCTAATCATTACAATAGTCTTATAAATTAGAAAGCATTATCCTATTTTAGAGAGGTTTAGAATAGTTACGTCATTTATTCAAGTTCACACAGCTAGTAAATGGTAGAGATGAAATCTGAACCTAGGTTTTTGTATGACTCCAAAACTAATTTATTTTTCTGTTACTCAGTGATATAATAGAAAGCAGAGACATGAACTTTGACTAATAATATGAAAGTGAAGGGGCTTAAAAAAAAAAACAAAAACAAGTCCTATGGCTGGAATGTGTTCCCCAAAGTTCACGTGTTAAAACTTAATGCCCAGTGCAACAGTACAGTACTGAGAGATGAAATCTTTAAAAGATGATCAGGTAATGAGGCTCTATCCTCATGAATGCTACTATCTCAGGAGTGGGTTAGGTCTTAAAGGAGTGAACTCCTTATAAAAGGATGAGTTTCCTCATCCTTTCTGCCATGACATTGGAAATAGCAAGAAGGCACTCACTAGATGCTGCTCTTTGATTCTGGACTTCCATAGTCCCCAGGACCATGAGACAAATAAATTTCTGCTTACTATAAATTACACAGTTTCAGGTATACTGCTATAGCAGCACAAAATTGATTAAGCCAACAAGAAAAAAGAACAAAGCAATAAAGCAATGCAGCATATTGGCTTGGTAGTTTGATGGAAAAGTCCATTTTTCATCAAAGGAGTACAGAGATGAAGTCAACAACTTTTAGTTCCTATGTGGTAGATTATCATTCCCAGCTTCAACTTCTGAGATGGATACCTGAAGCCCACAGGGCTATAGACTAATGTTTTATAGGAGACTATGCATAACTGTCAATATTTTTTTTTCTTCTTTTAGGAAACAAAGGTAGTAGCTTCAATATCATTATATATATGCTGTCTCTAAAACAGTTTAATGAATAATAACTTGACAACAGAAATCTCCATTCAACAATCACAACTTAAATTATAATTAATGATAAACTACCTTCTCTTGTCAAATTCCAAGCTTACAGCTTATTGTGTGAGCTCTAACATGTCACTTGGCTAATGAGCTGCTGGTGTACTTCAAATAAGTTGGCAGCCCAACCTAAGGGTTCATTAATGTGATGATAAAATAGCAGCTGAGAATAACAATTTCAGCATAAAAGGAATACTTTCCTCTGTCTTAGTTTTCTTACATTACTTCTTAACCTTTAGGTTCCCAGTCCCTTGACTGCCATTGATATCTCTGCCTGCTGACATCTTAAGCATCCCTTGAAAGAGCAATGTAGCTGCTACTGGTATAGGAAGTCTTTTCTGATGAATCCATTAACGAAATTTATATGACACTTTCCAATTCACTATTTAATTACCCACTAACTCACTCATTCTTATGTGTTCATTCAACAGATGTCAAAAATAAACAGATATCGGGCTAGACACGATGCCTCACCACTGTAATCCCTGCACTTTGGGAGGCCAAGACGGGCAGATCATGAGGACAGAAGGTTGAGACTATCCTGGCTAACATGGTGAAACTCTGTCTCTACCAAAAATACAAAAAATTAGCCAGGTGTGGTGGTACACACCTGTAGTCCCAGCTACTCAGGAGGCTGAGGCAGGAGAATTGCTTGAACCTGGGAGGTGGAAGTTGCAGTGAGCCGAAATTGCCCTACTGCACTGCAGCCTGGGCAACAGAGCAAGACTCCATCTCTTATAAACAAACAAACAAACAAACAAACAAACAGGTATCTCTAGACATCTAAAATATGTTGTCTAACTTAGTTATCCAAGAATCCTTTGATGTAGCTATTACTACCCATATTTTACAGATAAAGAAATAGATTCAAAGAAGATAAATTTACAAAGCTAGTAAATTACAGAGTCAGCGCAGATCTATGTGACTCAGTAATTCTTGCTTTTTCTAGGGCAGTCTATTGATCCCCATAACACACGATCTAAAAGATGTAAAGTATTCAAGTAAATTATATATGACTGCTCTATCCTTGAAGAGCTCACACAGTTTATAAGGTAGACGAAGTATAATGAAGTAAATGCCAGTCAGGCATATGAACACATAATGAAAAAGTAAGCAACTTCAGTAGGATGGCAAGAAGGAAACGTTCAGAGCAGGATCTAAAATAATAATATATGAACTGAATCTTGAAAGTGAGTATGAATTTCTTTTTTGTAGTTTCGGGGTAAGGGAGGACTGTGGAGGCAAAGAAGAGGTGAGAAAGGACATATCCTGTGGAGGAAGATCATACATAAAAGAAGTGAGAAGGCAGAAAATTAGTTTTGGAACCTGAATGATGAGCAATTTGATGTTGACATAGGTTGCTGTGCAGGGAAAAGGACAGTGGAGAAATTTGGGTAAAAAGACAGGCAGAAGCCAGATCACAAACGGTTTACTTTCCACGTTAAGGAGTTTATTCTACAGATTTTATTCTACAGATTATAGGAATCTGATGAAAGATATTAAGGAGAGGTGTGATATTACAAGATTTGTATTTTACAAATATAACTCTGAAAGAATACTTTATAGATGTAACTCTGGTATAGCTGAAAAGAATTTAGGCTGGAGGGAGTTGGGAGAGACAGAAAGGACAGAATCTATTTGGATGACTAGGATAATTTTGGCAAAAGAAAATAAAGACTTAATACAAAGGAAAGACAGTAGAAATGCAGAGAAAAAAGGAATTTAAGACATATTTAGGAGGAAGAATGGAAAAGTATTAGTGATACATATTCTCACTTCAACTCAAGGCTGATTTCAAGGTTTCTATTTGGGCTTTTGGAAAAATGTAGTTAGGTGCTCTGGAAACAGGAAAAGAGGCAGGATCAATGTAAAAGATAAGATGAGATCTGAAAATATTGAACTTCATCCATTTGTGGGATATACTGATTGATACATTCAGAAAGTAGTGACATGCTCTCATCCAGAAGTCAATTAAGAAAAGTAGTGCCAAATATTGGATGGAGCTCAGAAGAAAGATTTGAGCTCCAGATGGGCATAAAGAAAATGTCAGATCTGTGGACATTGATGTGGGTGCTTAGCATCATTTGAACAGTGAGCAAAGAACCAAGATTGAAATCCCAAAAAACACCAACATTTAAAGAACAAGAAGAAATAAGTACAATCAGAGAAGTGGGAAGGAAAGAAACAGGAGAGTATCATAGAAATAAAGGGAAGAGTGGTTAAAAAAT
Organism: Cebus imitator; assembly: GCF_001604975.1. Lineage (NCBI taxonomy): Eukaryota > Metazoa > Chordata > Mammalia > Primates > Cebidae > Cebus > Cebus imitator. The sequence continues at coordinate 403,155 of NW_016107510.1, read as the reverse complement.
GAGATAAAGGGAGTGGTAAACTATTCGGCATCATATTAAAATTATTTGCCTAAATGTTCAATATCCCACTAGAGTTCAGACTTCTTATGAACATAAGAGAAAAATATATATGTGCGTATGTATATATGGTGATGGTTAAATCTTCTGTGTAAACTGGGTTAAGGAATCCCGAGATAGGTGATAAAACATTATTTCTGGGTGTGTCTGTGAAAGTGTATCCAGAAGAGATTAGTATTTGAATCAGCAGACTGAGTAAAGATCTTCCCTCAGACTCGACCCAGTGTAGATGAGTATCATCCAATCCTTTGAAAGCCTGGATGAAAAAAAGGCAGAGGAGGGCAAACTTGTTCTGTCTTCTGTAGTAGGGATAGTTGGGACTTCCATCTTCTCTGACCCTGGGACATCCATCTTCTCCTGCCCTGGGACATCAAAGTTCTTGGTTCACGGGCCCTCAAACTCCAGGACTTAAAACAGTGCCTGCTGCTTCCAACCCTCTTCTCAGGCTTTCAGCCTCAACTGAATCACACCACTGGCTTTTCTGGTTCCTAGCTTGGAATTTGCATATTGTGGGACTTCTTGGCCTCCGTAATTGTATGAGCCAATTCTCACAATAAATCCACCCTCATATATCTATTTTTATCCTATTGGTTCTGTTTCTCTGGAAAACCCTGAGTAATACATATAGCATATACATTTTTTTGAAAAAACATAACCACATATATGTGTGTGTGTGTGCATATATATATATGTATATATATTTTTTAATTTTGCTAAAAGGAAAGTAGAAAAAGGTAAATCATCTAAAGAAAAAAATTATAAAAATGTTAAAATAAAAAATAATAAAAAAAGAACAATGAGAAACTTACACAAAACATAAAATAGTTAAATGAATGAAGCAATATCTAAGAGATAAGAAAATATTAGTGATTGAATAAGACACAAGAAGGCGACAATGCCATTGTTTATAATAAGAATTTTTGTTCTTTTTTTTCTGTGCCTTAAAAACTCTCCTGAATTTGTCACTTGGTTACTTATTCTTCTAGTCCTTGCCTAAAAACCACTTCTTCAGGGAGGTCTCCCTAAGACCCTTGACTAGGCTAGGTATTCCTATTGTACTCTCTTATTTACCCTGTACTTTTTGATCATGACATTTACACAACTGATAATTATATATTTATTTGAATGATGATTTGAATATTTATTGCCTGTTTCTCTCACTGAGAAAGAGAAAGATTAAATAACTTTCCAAAGTCACAAGACCATTAAGTAGTAAAACAAAGATTTAAATGCAGGTCTTTTTGATAGTATAAAGCCTGCCATGCCACATTGGCAACAGGAAGATAAAAGATAAACTGCTGTTCTAGTTTAAATCAAAGATCAAGCCCAACTTGGGAATAATGGATGGAATCTCTCTTTATCTGTCTCTCTCTCCGTCATACACACACACAAGCAACAGCAGCATTTAAGCTAGGTCTTAAAGATGAAAATATTTGCAACTGGTGGAGATGTAAAGAGATTTTTTTTCCAGGTGGAAAATATGTCACAATCAAAGATAGAAGAAATATAATGTAAGACATGTTTAGGGAAAAAGGAAAGAACAGTCAGGCCAGAATGTAGGAGAATAGTAAGACAAAATATGAAAAAAGAATAGCTCAGATTAAAAAATGGGCCTTCAAAAATCAAGCTCAGGAGTCTGGGATCAAATGCATCTGTAACTGGAGTCATTGGAAATTTTCAGCAACTAAATGTTGTCATTAGTAAAGCTGTAATATCTTAGGGAATTGGTTGGATATTAAGGAATGGTGTAAACCTCACTCAAATTAAGATTCTGAACAATTATTAAAAGGAGGTATAGGAATCACAGAAATCCAACTGCAGAAAATATTACTAGGCCTTCAGGGAATTGAGAAGCAATCAGACAAGCATTCTTTCCATGCCTGTGTTTTGTTATATATTCACGGGTGTGTGTGTGTGTGCACGCGCGTGCGTGTGTATGTGCGCACATCTCTGAACATTTCCTCCATTTTGTAGACATTCATTCTTTCCTCAAGCTAATTTCTTCATTCTGCTCTTGGTTCCCGGTTTCCTAACTCTGACTTTCACCTTTCTTTGGATTGACAATTAGGCAAATCTGTCCCCAAATATATATTTCCAGTACCATCTAATTGTACTTTCTGAGTTTTCTGGCTCACATTTTAAGAGAAGTATATAATTTACATGATTCTCCAATTAGTTGCTTCTTAACTGGTATAAACATAGGTACCTAGGTTTCTTTATCAGGTATCTGGAGTTGATGGGGGTCTATGAAATTCAATGGGAAGAAGATATGGGTTGTGTAGAAACTCCAAAATATGTGTAATGCAGATGGATCTGAGTGGAAAAAGTGAATGTGGGTAGGCCTCTAAGAAGTCTATTGTAATAGTCTAAATAACAGATAAACAATGGTAGTGGTGGATATGGACAAGAAATGACTTAATTAAGAGCACAATCAGGACATTAGTTGATCAAATAAAAAATTGTGTGTGGGGGGCACAGAAAAAAAAATGATTCAGGGATATCTCTGAGGTTTCCATCCCAGAGACTAGGATCATGCTGTTGTAGCATCATAAAACACAGGAGACTGAATGGTCTAAAAATACAGTTTCTCCTTACAAGAAAGGAAATAAATGGGAATCAGAGAAAAATTTATTTTTCTTGAGTAATAGTCAATTATTGGCAAAAGAGGAATCAGACTCAGGGAAACTGGACTTGGCCAGAGGATGGTGATAAAAGCCTGGACCATGGGTTGTGGGGTGTGCTCCAAGAACCCCAAAGCAATTGAAACTCAATGGGAATAATTAAAAATGCAAAGTGAAAGCACCTATGTTAGTAAAGCAAAGACGAAAGGTAATAGCAGTAGACACTAAACAGTAAGAGACCAAGTAGAAGTTCGTCATGACTAGAGTTAGTCACAGTTGGGCAGGTACAGAACAAGTGAAAAACAAACGAGGACCAAGAACCAAGAACAGTTTAAAGAGGAGGTTTATCAGTCAACAGTGGTGGGGTGAGTCAAGAGTGTGATTTGTGATGAGTCAAAAGCGAGATATGTATATCAGCCAGGTAGTTGGCAGCAACCAAATGGAAGCCAGATATTACTTTAAGGACAACAAAGCCAAGAAGAGATGATTTTGATGAAGAATATACTGAAGATTTCAACACTGTACATTTTGAGACTGAAGTATTGACATGAAATTTTGGCAGATATACAGAGCAGACCACTACAAATGAGGGAGTACAGCTTGGAAATATAAGTCTGAGCCAGAGCCATCTATGTATGTATCTATCGATCTACCTATGATCAAACTATCTATTGACTGATTGATCAAATGGCTATCCATCTTGCCATTCATGTATACATGTTTATCTATCTATCTAGCTATCTGTCTGTCTATCTATCTATGTGTTGTCTGTCTGTCAGTCAGTCAGTCAGTCAGTCATCTATCTTATCTATCTGATGAACCTGCTAAGAGAGACACTTTAGTGATGAAGAGGTTTCAATGCAAATGTTATTATGCTTTGGTGATATTATAGAATAACTGTCATTTAAAAAGCCCTCTCAACAAAAGAATACTAAAAAAGACATAAATTATAGGGTCCATGTGGTTCATATAAGATAGCTGAATTATTCTAAAGGAGAGTAAGAAACTTATGAACAGTTATAGCTAATTTCGAGAACTCTTTCTTCTTTGAAGCACTACTTAAAAAATTACAACCCTGGGGAGGTGTCTATTCTATAAGAGGTACTGCCTTAAGCAGTGCTTAATCTTTGGTTACCATGCTATTATCATGTAAATCCATCATCCCTATGATTTTAAGGCAGCCATTTTAAATGGAGCAGGTAAAAAACCTGCCAAACAAGGAAAACTACAGAACAAGTTAGATTCTTTATCACAGAGTGCATGAATGCCAGACAGGGGTTGGGGGACAAGAAGGGAGGAAAAGAGGGAGGTAAACAGGAGCAATAGACAAAATAAGCAAAAACTGAAATCCATAGTAAAAGCATATATAAGATGTCTTCTATGAGGCTACAAAATAAGTCTAGTTGCTAAATTTATCAGTATCCAGAACAATCCTCATGCTGCCTCCCAGTCTCTCAGAGACCAGGCAGGAGCTGAGATAGCTATCTTTCTTATTAACATGTGTAGCTTTATAATAATCTTCTCATTATTCTTCCCTTCTCATTATCATGTATAGCTTATAATAATCCTTTATTACTTAAGTTTGCCTAAATACAACTTTGACTTCTACAACCTAAAGAAGCCTAATATGACACTTTTTGCTTGGCTAAATATGTAGCTGAATATGTAGGAAGGAAGGGAAGAAAAGCAGGAATAAGCATTAAACCCAAAGGGGATGTTTATATGAAAACCGTCTGAAGAAGTGCTGACTATATTTGCATATGCATATGCACAAACACACACATAAAATCAGCAGATGAAATCAGAAAGTACTAGACTTAAGAGAACATAAATATGAAATAATAATATATTTATTATGTTTTAAATGAAGTAAGATTTGAAATAAACAATAGAGACCATAACGAAAGAATAAAATGAATACTTTTAAATATAGAAATTTTAGGCTGGGCGCGGTTGCTCACGCCTGTAATCCCAGCACTGTGTGAGGCTGAGGTGGGTGGATCACAAGGTCAAGAGATCGAGACTATCCTGGCCAACCTGGTGAAACCTCGTCTCTAATAAAAATACAAAAATTAGCTGGGCGTAGTGGTGCGCGCCTGTAGTCCCAGCTACTCGGGAGGCTGAGGCAGGAGAATTGCTTGAACCTGGGAGGCGGAGTTTGCAGTGAGCCAAGATTGCGCCACTGCACTCCAGCCTGGCGCCTGGCGACGAGGCAAGACTCTGTCTCAAAAGAAAAAAAAAACTTTAGGAGTGACCGGTGAATTAAAAAATTTAACAAATGGGTTAAACAGCTGATTAGATATATCTTAAGTTCAAACAAGTAAAGTTCCTTACCTAGATTAAAACACAGAGTTAGAAAGATGTGGGAAATACAAGAAACATGCTGCACAGGAGTAGAGGGAATGGGAGGGAAAAAATATGGTTAGAAATAAAGTCTGACATTTTCAGGAATATAGAAGTGGTAAAGAAGCTCATTCTGTTTCATGCAAGACCAATAAAAACAAAATCACAACCAAGCACATCACAGTTAAATATAAATGACAGGGAAATTTTAAAGGTAACCAGAGAAACAGAACGAATAACTATAAAATAATACAAGCAGACTTTTCATTAGCCACAATAGATGTGAAAAGATAATGAAATAATATCTTCAAAGTACCAAATGAAAATAATCATAAACCTATCACTTCTACCCAACTAAGCATCACTCAAAAGTGAGAACAAACTAAAGATACAGTTAGACAAATGTGGCAACATACTCTCATAATTTGTCTAACTCTGTCTTTATCTCCATGAAAAATATCTTAAAATATGTACTTGGATAGGATGAAAATTAATCCCAGAAATTAATAGGACTCATGAAAATATTATAAGCTAAGAAATCAGTAAACATATACCTATAGCCAAATAAATACTATGAAGTCTGCTAACTAGGAAATATCATTTTTTGGTTAATTTTTAGAAGGTAAAGTATTTGTCTTCATCTTTATGTGCCTTCATCAGTGCCTAGCACAAAGTAGACTCAGAATAAATATCTGATGGTTAAATGGATACATAATGTGTATATAAAATAGGTATTTCTAGGTCAAATTCACTACTTTGCTAATGAGAAAACTGAAATTACAGAAGACTAACTCTGTATTTTATGACATACTGAGCCCAATTTACCCTTTAAGAGAACAGGAAAGATATTACAAGTGCAAAGACAATTTTTATGTTTTCTCTTATTTTTGTAGGTCTAAGTCTACCTAATATTAAGTGGCTATATGCTGAAGAAACTTGTTGATTAAAAGGCCTTCTTTACTACTTGTCCCTGGTTGAGCCCATTGTGTAAACATCAAAACAATAAAAAAATGGCCATTCATTTATTCATTAGAGAAATACTGATTGAGCATCTATTTTAAGACAAATAGTATAACAAGTTTTGATGATGCAGCAATGAAGAAAACACATCTAATTCTTCCTCTCATATAGTCTGTAGTCCAATTGATAAGGAAGTCATTAAATAGATAATTATGTATTAGGAGAGGTAGGAAGTCAGCAAATATTTCTTGTTGCTTACTGTGTGCTATATGCCATTACACACAAAAAATGTAAAGAGAGGTGATCTATTCTACAATTTATAATACAGTAGAAGTGATTCTAAGCAATATACAGTAATGAAGATTACAGTGATTAAAATCAATTAAAATGTTTGGGGAATGATGAAACTGCTAATATTTTTGATAAAAGTGAAGAGTTACAAGAGGGATAAAAATATATTAAAAGTTAACATAAATTCCTATTTTAAAAATTCTAAGAAACACATTTTCTAGATATTCTGTAGTTTTTCAAATTCAACCACAAAGCAAAAGATGCAATGTATAATAATTTGGAAGTATTATTCTTAATTTTTAGTAACAAAGTTTAAACATCAAAACTACTCTTTCTTCCATTATTCCCTCCTAGCCTTAAAAATGTAATCTTTCATCTCTGTCAATCCATTAAAATTAGGAATTATCTTTGACATTCTTTTACGATAATTTGAACATTTTAAACTTTAAAAGTGAAAGCATATGCTTGTCTTCAAAGAACATTCTGAAACACACAAAAAATATAATAGCTGATGTGTGACACTACTACTTTAAGGAGTAGAGCTGTATATTGTTGATTCTCTTAATATTTTCAGGTGAAGTAAAGAGAACATGTTATTGTACCTGCCACCTAGACAAGCTCTGAATCCATGTAAATATCAAAAACAAGATAGTAGTACAAATAACATGTAAGAGTGCCTGATCTAAATTCTCAAATAAATATCTACCATCAAATTCTTAAGGTTTCTGAATAACTAGTTAAAGGAACAAATAATCTTCCTTCTTTATTAGACAATAAAAAGGAGGAAAAGGTGGCCTAGGTAGTTATATGTATATCTTCACAGAATTAATATCAATGTGAAAACTGCTAATGTGTCAAACGTACAATGCCAGCAGGTTACTCTAATTTTCACTTGCAGAAGTACACAAAGTATAAACTAATAAGAGAAGGAGCAATGAGATAACAGGATGAATTTTCCTTTCTCTTTTTCTCTAGAAGCAGTTTGAAATTCAGCCAGAATCAGGAAGATCTTCAGTACATGGTTATAGTAAATTGCTGTCCCAAAAATCTGATCCAGCTCAAGGTCATTTAGGAAAAGGGATCCCAAGATAATGAGGAATTCCAGGAATTTGGAATTCTATTTGGTCCTAGAATCAGACTCTGAATTACCTGCCTTCTACTCATCTCAGCCCCCTGAAATCCCACCTACTTCTTCATTTATTTGTTCATTCATCTTTTCATGTCAGCAATTAATGAGTTTCTATTAGTTGCCAGGAACTCTTCCATAAATAGGCATCTTTTGCCCCTAAAAGGCCTAACTCAAAGATCTCCTTGTCTATAGCCTCTACTCAACTCCTCTCCTCATTAAGTTTAACTTCTCACTTCATCAAAATAAATTTCTCCTTTTTCTGGTTTCCCATACCTTTTTGTTCATGACTCCATTATGTATAGTATTTATCAAATGACATAAAGTGCTGAGAGTATGTGATATCTTGAAGACTGAGATGTCAGCATTCTCCAGCAACACTGTTATACCTTAATCATAAGAAAGGGATCTAGATCTGTGTTAAAATTAACAACACAGAGTGTAAAACGAGATTACTAGCTTCTAATCCCGGCTGTAGTTGACAAGAAAGTAACCTAACCTTTTTATATTTCACTTACCTCATCTGTAACATGGAGATAAAACCAGTACCAGCCTTATGGGTTGCTGTGAGGATTAAGTGAGTTAATACACGAAAATGATTTCACACAGTACCTAGTATTTTTTCAGCAAGTATTAACTAGCATTATTATTTATCATTGTTATTATCATTAAATTAGGGTTGGGCCACAGTCAGTTGGGATTGGAACATTCCCTGTTCCCCATTTGGTGCTACAAACTGAGAATAGCTAGATTCTTTTAGGAAAAAATATTTAGGTTTTCTTTCTTTTTTCCACATGCTATTCCCTTGTGAGTTGGAGTTCATATACAGAATGTCTTTTGAAAGGCTTACTTATTAAAATAAGAAATAAAACATAAGTTTACTTAAGAAATGTCATTTGATAATTTAGTTAGCATGTCACTATACACACAGTTTGTAAAAGATTGAATTCAAGAAATTTGAAACAGAAGAATAAGTGTAATTATTATAGCAGTGGCAATGACAACTATGACATACTGGCAAGCCATCCAAATTCAACTGTAGGTTTGACCATGCCATTTTCCATCAGAGTGACAACTGAACACTCTAACACTTTTACTTTCATTTCTTGATCATGGTGATGCTAGTATAAAAAGTACATTTTGAGAAAAATGAAGGAAGCAACATGTAGGTTATTAAATAATAAATTATCTTGATCAGGAATAAGTTTATGTTCCAACTAAAATGATGGTAACAACTATTTCTTAATAAATTTTATTATTATTATTATTTTTTGAGACAGAGTTTTATTCTGTCACCCAGGCTGGAGTGCAGTGGTGTGATCTCAGCTCACTGTAATCTCTTCTCAGCTCACTGTAATCTTTAACTCCTGGGTTCAAATGATTCTCATGCCACAGCCTCCTGAGTAGCTAGGATTGCACGCATGTGCCACCACACCTGGCAAATTTTTGTATTTTTAGTAGAGTTGGGGTTTCACCATGTTACCCAGGCTGGTCTTGAACTCCTGGACTCAAGTGATCTGCTTTTTCTGGCCTCCCAAAGTGCTCGGAGTATAGAGTGAGCCACCATGCCCAGCATAAATTTTATTTTTATTATTATATTTTATTTTGAAGGTTCTCTGAATTAACAAAATGATGCTGAAAAAAAAAGATGATGGTTTCAGATACAAGTTGCGGCATGAGCAGTCAATGCTACTGTGGAAGGATATACATTACATGTTCCAGTGCAGAAAAAGATGATGATCCTCTCATTCCTAAAAGTCACATAACTCCTAAGGGAAGAACATCTTGGAATGAAGTGATCAAACTATCACAAATCACACTGCTTGGATATGAACAAGAAAATACAACTGGAAATGGAAGTCCATACTCAAAGACTTTCAACTACTACATTCCTTTACTCTCTGAATTACCTTAGTTATGAATACAGAGGAGAGAAAAAAATGCTTACAAGTATATTTGCACTTTAAATTTCACAGAGAACATTCCTATATACCATCTTATTTATTGGTTATAGCAAGATTAGTTATTCCTATTCTCCAGATGAGAAAATGAGGGTCAGAGAAGGTAAGTGAACTTACTGAAGTTCACAGAACAAATAAGAGGTACAACCAGGCACAAAACTTGAGAATTTTTGATTCCATGTCCTGGAAAGTCTCACCTATTCCTCAAGCTGCTTTAATTTATATGGAAGACTTTGATGCTCAGGTTGTCTTCCTCTTCAACATGAAGGAAAAGTACAGTTTATCCTCAGTAACACCTAAGGACTTATATATTTTTTCCCTTGAATTTTCAATTTTACTTTGGCTAAGAATGTATGTATCTTTTTATTGATTTATTTGTTTAACAAGCATTCATTAAGCTCTGGCCATGTGCACAGTTCATGAGTCAGAGTAAAGGTTACATAAAAGTTTCAGGAAAGGAATACATCTATACATATAATCAACGTGAATCACAAATATCTAAGAAGTTTCTTCCCCTCCTTTCTCTCATTCACATAATTATATTAGAAGCCTTCTGTCACTTTTTGATTGTTTAGAGATCAATTATCTATTTTATCAATTATTTTATTTTTATTTAATCTAAATCCCAATGATCTGAAAAGTGATGGGTATACTTGTTTGATTTTTAACATGAGCTCTGAGACTACAAGTGAATTTCAACATTGATTTAAGCAAAACATAATTAGCATGGTTTTGTTTACTAATGAAAATAATGATTATTATAATTATTATTTGCCTCCATTTTAAGATGAGGTCTGGAATTATTCAAGTTCACACAAACAGCAAGTTGTAGAACGAAGACTTGAACAAAGATGTTTTCATTAAACTAGTTAGCATTTAATTGGTAATTTCCTTGATGCAACCAGAGAATGAAAAGGGCACTACAGTATGAAAAAGCTCAGATATAAAATATGGGCAGCCAGCCTCATGAGGAAAATACCCAGATTTCTTTATTCAAAGGAATGTCTAGAAGACTATGCAAATCAAATATACATCAATTCTGCCAAATCCAGACCACAGCCATTTTTTCAAAATTAAGTGCATAAATTTTCTTTCTCCTGAAGAGCTTGAGAGTTTTCATGTGTCATTTATCAATATGAAGGATTTTTAATTAATAAAAATATTCTATCAAAGCATTATCCTTCTTCACAGCATTCCTAAAGAATAAGATAGGAATCTGTATCATTTCAACTTACAAAGATGAATAAAGTACTACAGGGCAATGTAGTTTCTGAACTTACCTGCATATGTTAGCGTTAATGTGGGGGATATATTAGTTGTTTTCATGCTGCTGATAAAGACATACCCAAGACTGGGCAATTTTCAAAAGGAAGAGGTTTAACTGGACTTACAATCCCACATGGCTGTGGAGGCTTCACAATCACGGGAGAAGGCAAGGAAGAGCAAGTCATGTCTTATGTGAATGGCAGCAGGCAAGGAGAGCTTGTATAGGTCTCAGATCTCACAAGACCCATTCATGATCATGAGAACAACATGGGAAAGACCTGTCCCCATGATTCAGTCATCTCCCCGTGGGTCCCTCCCACAACACATGGGAATTATGGGAGCTACAAGAAGAAATTTGGGTGAAGACACAGAGCCAAACCATATAAGAGGACATTTGCTTCTTATGACCTACAAGACTGAACATCAATTTTTAAAATTAATGTTGAAGTTATTTTACTGAATCCAAACATTCTAAAAGCAGAAATTTTCTGACTAAATGTGCATTTTGTTAACTATATAAATTTACATTGAAAAAGTATTGTCAGGAGCAGTTGCTTATACCTGTAATCCCAGCTACCCAGGAGGCTGAGCCAGGAGGTTGGGGATTGCTTGAAGCCAAGAGTTCAAGATAAGCAGGGCAACATAGTGAGACCATATTTCTAAAAATAAAAATTAAAAAAATTAGCCTGCTGTGGTGTCGGGCACCTGTAGTCCCAGCTACTCAGGAGGCTGAGTCAGGAGGACAGCTTGAAGCTCACAGATCACTGCAGCCTTGAACTATGACTGCAGCACTGTACTCCAGCCTGGGCCGCAGAAGGAGACCCTGTCACTTAAAAAAAGTTTTTTGATAAAAAAAAAAAATCTAAAAAATGTATTTACTAAATACCTTTCAAGGGTCAAACATTAGGCTAAATGCTGGGACACAGTACTTAGTACAAAAGTCAAGACAGTGCTTATAATCTTGGTGCTTATATTCTAGAACAATGCTGTCCAATAAAGATACAATGTGATTCGTGTTACTTAAAATTTTTCTATAGCCATTATTTAAAAAGCAAAATATTAATTTAATATCACATTTGACCCAATATATCTAAAATATTACCACTTAAACATGTAATGAGGATAAAATTATTTTTATAATATTATATATATTTTTCAAACTAAGTCTTCAAATCTGGTGCGTATTTTAGATTTATGGCACCTCTTAATTCGAAGTAGCTACATTTCAAGTGCTTTATAGCCACATGTGGCTGTTGGCAATGGTGTTGCACAACATAAATTTATGAGAGGCCAGGTGCGGTGGCTCATGCCTATAATCCCAGCACTTTGGGAGGCCGAGGTGGGTGGATTACGAGGTCAAGAGATCGAGACCATCCTGGTCAACATGGTGAAACCCCGTCTCTACTCAAAATACAAAAAATTAGCTGGGCATGGTGGCGTGTGCCTGTAATCCCAGCTACTCAGGAGGCTGAGGCAGGAGAATTGCCTGAACCCAGAAGGTGGAGGTTGCGGTGAGCCTAGATCGTGCCATTGCACTCCAGCCTGGGTAACAAGAGCGAAACTCCGTCTCAAAAAAAAAAAAAAAAAAAATCTAGGGGAATATTTAAATAGTAAGCAAGCAATAAGATATAACATTAGAAGTGCCAGACAAGGGATACAGTACGATGGCAGCACATAGGAGAGCATCTCAACTAATGTGAGTAGGGTTGGAAAAAACTTTGTGAGGAAGTGACATTTCAACTAAGCTCTAAAGGATGAGCTGAAATTAGCCAGAGAAAAGGAAAGGGGTAGGGCAGGGAGATGAGAGAATAGGAAGGTCAATATTCCAGGCAGAAGGACATCCAAGGCCTGCAGGTGAATGAGTATGGCGTACTGGAAAGACTACAAGAACTTCAATATGGCTGGAACAAAGACTATTATGTGGAAAGGGGAAGATGAAAAGACAGGTAGGAGCCAATTCATGAAGGAAGTTGCAAACCATTTAAAGGAGTTTGGCCTTTACTCCATTTAAAGGAGTTTGGCCTTTATTCTAAGAAATCTTTCCTTTCTAAAGCCTCTAGGACTGTATTATATTTATGGAACTGGCAACTTCAGACTGAAATGTGCTCATCTTCACTGGAATACAATGGGGAGTAAGAGACATGAAGATGAAGAGGCTAAAGCTGGATGACCATTTATTAGAGGTGATGAAGAATCTAGTTTGGGATTAGATGAGTCCCCTAGGCCATTTTCAACTCTTAGATTTTAGAACTGTTAACTCTTTAGCTAGAACATTAGAATAAACATTATGCTTAATAAAATGTGGATGTTATTTATAAATCATTTTTGTAAGGAACACTGTATATAACACTGCAAATGTGTTAAATATTTATATTAAGATTCATGGCTGGTAGTTCTGAATAGTATATGTATGAACATTTGTAGTAACAAGAACAGTGAAATCCTACAGGTTGTTTTAGGAATTCTCTTGTAAGTTGCTTATAAATTACCGCTTTGAATAATTTGCAAAGTAATTCACAATGCTTATCAGTGCTCTGTTCGAACTTGGAGCCTTGAATCTGTCTTTTAGAACTCCCATGATATGGAAGAGTGCTGGAACCGTAGTTATCAATACTAGCAAAAGGCACCAAACTTTATATTATACAGTTTACAGCTTAATCATCTGACTTACAGGATCCCACTGAGTGTGTGATTCCAAGTGCATTGTTTTTCCTTGTCCTACTGAATTATTAGCTTTTGGAAATTAAAGAAAGTGATTTATATTTCCATTCATATGTATTTTAATATGTGTCAAGAACTGTGCTGCATATTTCCTAGAGTGCTTGATAGTTTTGAACATATTTAGTATGAATTTATCAGAATCAGAAAACACATTTAAATATAGCCACTGCATTTTATATCTTGCCAAAATACATGTTTGTTAAACAAACATACTGCTTAGGAATTATACTGGATTTACAGAGTCCCCCACAATTCATGTCTACCCGGAACCTATAAATGTGATCTGACCTGGAAATAAGGTCTTTGCAGGTATAATCAAGTTATGATGAGGATACACTAGATTAAGTGAGGGCCCCAAATCCAACATGACTGGTATCCTTATAAAAAGAGGGAAATTCTGGGCACAAAGACAGATGCCCAGGGAGAACGCCAAGTGACTATGGAGGCAGAAACAGTGATACATCTACAAGCCAAGGAACACCAAGGATTGCTGGCAACTGCCAGATGCTAGGAATAGTAAGGAAGGATTTTCCCCTAGATCCCTGCTAACATCTTGATTTCAGACTTCAGGTATCCAAAACTGTAAAAGAATAAATTTCTGTTGTTTTAAGACACCAAGTTTGTAGTACTTAGTAACAGCAGCCCTAGGAAACCCATACAGGAACCTGTGCCCTACCAATTGCATCTCATATTTCCTTTATATAGCAGCTCTTGATTTATTGGACTTGACAGATTTAACCCTTTTCTCTGTTAAACAAACTGTGTGAGGGTAGGATCCTATTCTTTGGATTCTCTGGTATTTCTATACAGTTCTAGTCCCATCAAAAGAGCTGTGCACTTCCAGCCCAGAATGTTCACTGTTGGAAACTTTGGAAACCCCTGTTAAAGGTGAATCACTTAAAAAATTCAATCAGATTAGGTATGAGTGAGGCAATTATAAAAGACTAAAATGAGATCATGAAAATCTAGAAAAAATTATCATTCCGATTGCTTTGCAAAGCCTTTAAAGTCTTACTTCATTTTACTAAAACTATAACCAGAACTTGTAGGACTTATGCCATGGGTGTCGTTTGTTAAGACTGACTTTGTGAAGTTGCAATTAAAACCCAAGCATGCACATACACGCACACACACACATATTTGTCTAGGTTCTATAATTCTCTGCTTTTATCAAATTTTCTATTGACCATATTATCATAGCTCTTGATTATAATAAATAAGAAAGAGAATTTTCACTGTAAGAAGTTATTACATGATGTTTTTATTTAGTTCCCTGACTATAATCTATTAGTCTATAAACTATATACACAGAGATTATACCTGATTCGCTCTTTAGTGTTTAGCATAGTGCCAAGTATAGAGCAGCTTCTCTCAAACTATTTTTTTAAATAAATGAGCACAAAATGAAAACACATTTTTGATTTTCACTTTTTCGAAAAATCATATTATTAACAGAGTTTTATTATTATAGACTGATATTTAAGACATAAAAATGGCCTCATTACAGGTAACTTGATGTTTTAATGGCATTTACTAAAATGAGGTTTTATTTACCATATATGAATATTCTCACTTTTATTGTATCATTTCTCATAGCTCAATGTGCTTTCATATCATAATCTTTCTGAAAGTACTTAAATTGATCCTATTGTACACCTTCACATAATTTCTACTTAATGCCACAGTGTTATTTCTCCAAGTTTACAAAGTAGGATGCACAGACAGAAAAGGTAGCTTTAAGGCAGATTTCCAATTATGCCTCAAATTCATGAGCTTCCAAATTCTAGACCACTATTAACTCCGTCATTAATTAGGCTATAACCCTGAGCAAACTATTGATCCTCCTTGAGCCTTAGTTTCCTTAGTAATCAGATGAGGTTTTCTGACTGGACAATTTCTAGGATGCTCTCTAGTCCCAAGTCCTCATTTTCAGCACCAATTTTAGATTTGTTTATGAATAAAAAATATAGCTTCTCACTGCCTTTGTTTCCAATATGGGAGACAGAAAATAACACGTGTAGTTAAAGAATTACAGAAAGGATGCTGTGGAGATGTGTTACTGAGTACGGAGTAGGAAGAAGAAAAGGAATACCAGAGGGTGACTTTAATGTCAACATGCTTGGATAAGCTCTTTTTTGAGGAGAAAAAAAATGAAATATTTTATATTCATATAACCACAATAATTCTCTTCTTAAACTTGCCCAAAAAAATCTCAATGGCAAGTTTGAAGGCCCCTGAGGTATGCAGCTTAAAAAATTAAAGGCTAGTCAACTCTTTATATTTTATTATAATAACTAAGTAGGATATAATCTTATTTAATTATGTAATAAAATAATTGCTATGATCTCTAAATCCTACTGATCTAAATTAATTTATAATTAAGTTTTACTCCTTAAACTATGGATAATATTAAGAAAGAGGCAGCTAAAACGTTCTTTTTATAAGTTACACAAATATTCCTTTTTAAAAAACTTCTTAAGTAATTTAATAGGAAGCATTGAAAAATACCTTAACACATTTGGTAAATAAAAATGATATAGGGTTTCAGATGGTCCAACAAGATGAAGAATTTACCATTGGAATTCTGTTAAATAACTGCAAGAGTTATAGTTTTACCTTGGAAAACTTTCATCATGGAACACAGCTGTGAAACAACTTTGGCTTCAAACAGAAAGACCATAATAAAAGCGCCTCCTAGCTAGAGTTAGGTTCAAGAGGTTTATGGTGGTGAATAGCAGAATAGCAGAAAAGATGAAACGTTTCAATAAGCCCCTCAGGCTGATTTAGTTAGCATTCACAAAGTGGAATAACCTATACATCACATACCCTTTGTTAGCTGGTTGTTTAGAATAGAAATATGAGTCACTGGATTTTATTTTAGCATTTGGGCAATGCAATTCTCCTTTTGCCCAAAATATTAAAATGCAGAAATGTGAAACTAAGAGAAGTAATGTCAGATCTTATACAGGGTGCTTATCAACCATTGTGATGGATCAAGAAATCCTTTGGCTCATCATTCCATGTTTCACCTTGGTAGGCACAAATGATACATTATCTTATGTTAAAAAAATCCACATTACACAAATTATCAAACTACAGTACATTTTAAAAAACTTTTTATGTGAGGGAGAGGTTTTAAAGGGGAGAAGCTTGCAAAAGCAAAAGAAAACTGATATTGGAAAAGGATAGGCAAGATTCTAACCTGCGTGATTTCAAGTACAAATGAATCCCTCTGGGAGTTTGGGGGATTAATGCATACATACATGTATGTGCATGCATGCATACACACAAGCACACGCACACATGAAAATATAATTTTTTTCTCTTAGGTACTGTTGAGAATTAATGAGGCTACCTGCAACGATGCTGGCAAGCTGCTGGGTTCTGGTAATGGGGTAGATGCTGCGTGCCTGAACAATTGCTGAAGCGATTTTCTTGGCATGCTTCTCCTCCCCATATGCTCTTAGGATAGATGCAAGTGCCTGTTGATCTAAAGCATTCACAACATCAGCAGCAGTGGGCATGTCAGGGTACCTATGCACAAGAAGAGCCAATTAGTTCACTGACGTCAGTTTTCATTGACAAGAGGTGAAACTTCAGAGTACTGAGATATAAAGTCAGACATATACACATAGACGAGGTTTTAAAGTCAGAGACTGAAACCTTAAACAAATGAAATAGACTTTCCATTTCAAATACTCATCATTATGGCAATGGTGATGGTTTGTGATATTTATCAAGGTCAAGGCAGCAGGAAGTTAAAATATTATACTAACCTTTATCTTTAATTCACACCGAAATGATACAAGGTATGTTGATGATATTTAAACGAGTCTAAATCTGAAGAACTTGACTAAATCTGAGGCTGTAAAATAACTGATAACTTGTGTAGACACAAATTGAACTTTGAAAATCTATACAAAAAGATACTGCTGGTCAGTTTCCCTCATAAAACTCAAAACAACCTTAATGGCAATAATGCATATTATTCAAATGTTTAACAATATTTGCTCATTCCTCCATAACAAAGATCACCATATGGTAAAACCTGGTAATCAAGAGGCAGTATTGATCAAGTCTAGATAGTAATTTTAGGTGGAGGAGAAATAAAAAAATACAAACCTTTGGTCAAATAAAATAAATTATAGTCAGAAATGACATTCACTCTGTCAGACCATTCCTGTTTACTTTAGAGAAATAGGCCAAAGAATTCTAAGTGATAAGCTAATTGTGACCTTACATATTAGAAAAATAGCTTTGCTAATGGTACAGTTACTTCTCGTATAGTTAATATGTTGGATTGATTGTTGGTAACACATTGTGAGTATTTACAAGTAACAAGAATATGGTAGCTTGAAGACCTAAGGGTCCAACCAGAGTGGGGTTGCCAAGATACACCTGAAATTCTCCTTAAAAATACTAAAATATACATTGTTAACATGTCTAGTGCCTCCAGGAGAAAATCTTTTTGTGGTCCTTGGCTTGTCCCCAGATTTGTCATCTCTTTCATCTCTCTTGATGTCTCTTTGTCTCTCTTTTTTGTCCAAACCTTGCTTTTCAGATCTTACAATAATTGTTTTTATGTAGGTCTGCCACTAAACCCACAGAACAATGAATATCTTTTAAGGTAGCCCTATTTCTGTATCAGTAGACTTTGCTTCTTCAGTTTTCAGGATGAAAATCTGGCCTTTGGAGTTCAATTGATCTGAATTAGAATCCTGGCCCGGCTACTCACATTGAGTATAATTTTTAACCTATTAGAGCCCCAATTTTTAACCTATGAAATGAAAGTAAGAATTCTTAACTCATAGAATGGTTTGAACAATTATTGGTATACATATTGTAAAACAGAAATATAATGCCTGGAACATAAGAGATGCTCAATGCATGCCATTGCCCTTTAGATCTTTCTCACTCATAAATTTGCAAGGCATAATTCGCGGCTTAAACAAAAAAATCCCTGTTAAACCTGACCTATTTGTGAATTCAAATGCTCAAACCACTGAGCATTTGAATTAACTCTGTTAAAGATGTGAAATTTAGAAATGTATACATAGGATACAGTCCAGCTTTACCAAGAGAATTGTATCATGAGTATGGATGTACTTAGCAGTTTTTAATGATACTTTTCTATCTTTAAATAAGAAAATTTAAAAGCATTTTGTTCAACACACATAATTTTACTCTGAATAAATAATTGGACAATACACATAATTTTCTCTTACTCTTATATTAACAGTGATTGATGGCATAGTTTCCATAGTGCTACACTGGAAAGGTACAACACTGGAAGGTTTGGCAGGCTGCTACGCAGCTTGAGAATAGGCATTCGTATGGTCAAGGAGTCAAGATCCAAGAGCTGCCCTCCAACTAACAGGTTAATAGATTTGATCTTGTCAGTCCTCCAGAGTTCACTGACTTACAGTGACTAAACTAAGAAAATATAAACACAAGTGATAATTTATTATCTTCCAGTGAAAACTATAATTATTAACAGAACTAGACTCTCAAATTCCTGAAGCTGTGAATTTCTTTCTGTGGCTTCCACAGGAGAAGACTTATTGTAATCTGAAAGCTGCTGTTGAAATTGGGATCAGCACAGAATAAATTATGTTTTAATACTCTACTGTTAAATGGTGACTGGTTAAGGAAGTCGCTTGCATTTGTCTTCATCACAGGGATACTCTCTCCCTTCAGGAACTAACAGGCCATATTTTTTGACCAGGAGTAGCCAAAGCAAACACATACCACTTGGATTAGCATTGTACATATTTGCATCTATGACTTTTCTTTTTCAATGATTTCATGTTAATCAACTCCCCCTTTTCAAAGGTCACATACTTTCTTCAGATATGTTGGCATTTTTGATTAAGTTATAGTCTATACTATCTATCTGAAAGCCATTCAACATTTTAAGATATATTTACACAACTCATCCACTAGGTATTGATTTAAGAGTTTAATTCTTAGTGTCAATGTTATTTTCAAGCTCTTGGGAAAACCTCAGGGACCCTGATTCACAAACTACAATTTGCTGATAAGTCTTTAACAATATGGGATTTATTACTAGTAACTAGAAGTTTTGTTCATTGTATTTCAGAAACTGGCTTGATGTTTTATTACCTCTGCACAACCACCTCTATCTCCACACATGAGAATATATTTGAACTTTATTATTAGTTACTTGTTTTTAAATGCTTTTTATTATTTTCTTTTATAATTATACCCTTCATTCTGTGAATGCCAACATGTGCAAAAGAAGGTAAAACACTTGGGAACAACAGGGTCCCAACAAATATAGGTCATGTGCCAAGTTAACAGGTCATATCACAACATAGGGAAAAATGCTATATGTGAATAATTACCACAAAACAAAGCAGTTTGTGATGAGGCATGATATGAGAGAGAAAAGCACAGTTAAGTTTTACAAGTATAGGCTGTCCATTCCCTAGGTCAGTATTGAGAATAGACACAGGTCCTAATCTAAGCTTTTAACATTAATTTGGACAATAAATACAAAGAAATTGTTGGCTGGGCATGGTGGCTCACGCCTGTTAATCCCAGCACTTTGGGAGGCCAAGGTAGGCAAATCACATGAGGTCAGAAGTTTGAGACCAGCCTGGGCAACATGACAAAACCCCGTCTCTACTGAAAATACAAAAATAATTAGCCAAGTATGGTGGTGCATATCTGTAATCCCAGCTACTCAGGAAGCTGAGGCATGCCAATTACTTTAACCCGGGAGGAGGAGGTTGCAGTGAGCCAGGATCATGCCACTGCACTCCAGTCTGGGTGACAAAGGCTCTGTCTCAAAAGAAAGAAAGAAAGAAATTATTTCTATACTTTCCTAGAATATGATTGTGTTATTTAATATATTTGAATAATGGAAAATAAATTCTAGTATTTCCAGAAAGAGGAGGTTAAAAGATATCCTATGTATAGGACTATGTTTGATATAGTACCATAAATTGCAGATTCTCTGGAGAAGGTTCAAACAAAGTGACTGTACAAGACAGGACAAAACACACTTGCTGACCTCTAAGATCTTACCTTTTTTTGTGTGTGTGTATTCTAAAAGAGGATGCATTAAATATATGTAGTTCTTTTGGCTTCTCACAAGAGACACAGTTGGGCATGCATAAAAATGGAATCATTATTTCAGCATCATATTTATTGATATTGGTTAACACTCTAAAACCTATATTGTGTAAGTAAAAAAGATAATCTGAGTGAAAGTTATCCTTGTTATCCTCTTCACTATTTTATGTAAAGGTAGTAATTGTTTTTCTTTAAACATCCCAAATCCAGAGAAACATTGATGTGTATAATGAGTATCGAACAAACTGATTTATTATGTATTGGTGACGTTAGGTCTAGGCAAGTGTTGGAAATTTTGTAGTCTTAAAAAAATTAAATTCAGAGCATTTGTGACAAATTGATTTCTTGTTGTTAGAAGAAATGCTTTATCAATACTCACCTGTCACCATCCATCCTCATGTCCAAGGGGCCGTCTTTCCGAAGGGAAAAACCTCTTTCAGAAGTATCAAGTTGCATGGAGGAACACCCAAGATCCATAAGAACTCCATCAAAAGTCCCTGGCTGCACTTCAGCTTTCATTAATAAGGTTTCTGCCTGGCTGAACCGGCCCAGCATAGCTCGGATTTGTTTACTGTGGGTAAACCCAGGAGACAGCGAAAACACTTCTGTTATATTAAAGTCTTTCTAAAGTCTATGATCAATGGAAGAGAGCACATTCTATTATTACATGATTTAACCATTATATATTTACCGAGTGCTTGGTGTTGTATAAAGACATGGATATGGAAACTATACATCTTGAGTTTCAAACACCAGAGCTGGTTTAATGTAATTTTATTACTGCTGATAAACACAATTTATTGTATATCTTTGTGAAGGGATACAATATACTCCTAAGTTAGAAAAATTCTTTTGTCAAACCAGGTCTTTCAAATCTTCTTTAAAAATTCTTAAATCTATGGGTAGAGAAAGAAGCATATGTCATTCTATCAAAAGAATAATGAGTAAGTCAATTTAAATACAATAACTAATAAAATAGAAATCATAAAAAAGATGTCAAATATGTTCAGTCCAGTCATTTTAGCTTTCTCCATGTTTTTCCTATAATTTAGAATAGGGTATGCAGCTATAAACTCCAGGAATGAAACCATGACTAAAATAAATGCCTTCTTGCAGAAGCAATGTATTATCTCTCAGAAGGGATTCTGAAGTGAATGGAGCATTCAGAACCAACAGACAGGCAGGAGTTGGGATCACCTTGTAGCTATACTAATGCTTCTTCCTACACAAAGTGAGATGCTGCCTTCAGGGTTCTTCAGAAGCCTTAAGGCAACTAGCATGCATTTTTGAAAGTGAATGAGAAGAGATTGGGCAATACTCTCAAGACATCATTCCCTCTGTTTAAAGGTGGGTAGAGTGAGTTTGGATTTCAAACAGTGTTAGAGAATTTACATTTACAATGTTTACTTATAGTTATGTTGTTTAAGGTGAACTTCACAGTTCATTAGTAACTTTTTAATAAAATTCCAATGGAGAAAGTAATTGAATATCTGCTATGGGTCAAGCATTGTTATTGGGAGTGTACATAAAGATTAATAAAGCATGACTTTTTTTGCTTTGAGCTACGAGGAAAAGATATACAAACAGTTTACAAAATAATCTGATGGTTGCCACTAACAGAATGATGAACAAATTGCCCTGTTTTTATTTGGAGAATAAAAATGCCAATACTAGCATTGGAAACATAGAAATAACAGAATCTTACTACTGAAAGGCAACTCCCAAGTCATTTATTACTATTACATAACTAATATTTGTATTTTTCCCCAATCCAACATCACTGCTAGGTGAGTGGGCAGAAACATGGAGACTATATAGATATAGTCACTGTTTTAAGTACCTCCTGTATACACCATTGGTGAGAGAGGGATTCCAATTCTAAGGTTGTTGAGATGGCCAAACAGGAATTCATCTAGCCCAACACTGGCCAGATGAAACAAAAGTTTTTTTTTTTTAATTTATTTTTTATTTTATTTAACTTTTAAGTTCAGGGGCACATGTGCAGGTTTGTTATATAGGTAAACTTGTGTCATGGGTGTTTGTTGTACATATTATTTCATCAACCAGTTATTAAGCCTAGTATCCATTAGTTATTTTTCCTGATCCTCTCCTTCCCCCTACCCTCCCCACTCTGGTAGGCCCCAGTGTGTGTTGTTCCCCTCTATGTGTCCATGTGTGCACATCGTTTAGTTCTCACTTACAAGCACGAGCATGTGGTATTTGGTTTTCTGTTCCTACATGAGTTTGCTAAGAATAATGGCCTGTAGCTCCATTCATGTTCCTGCAAAGGACATGTTCTTATTCTTTTTTATAGCTGTGTAGTATTGCATGATGTATATATAGCACATTTCTTTATCCAGTCTACCACTGATGGGCATTTAGGTTGACTCCATGTTTTTGCTACTGTGAATGAACATATGTGTGCATGTGTCTTTATAATACAACAATTTATACTCCTTTGGGTATATACCCAGTTATGGGATTGCTGGGTTGAATGGTATTTCTGTCTTTAGGTCTTTGAGGAATTATTACACTATCTTCCACAATGGTTGAACTAATTTACACTTCTACCAACAGTGTATAAGCGTTCCTTTTTCTCTGCAACCTCGTCAGCATCTGTTATTCTTTGCCTTTTTAATAGTAGCCATTTTGAATGGTGTGAGGTGGTATCTCATTATGGTTTTGATTTGTATTTTTCTAATGATTAGTGACACTGAGCTTTTCTTTCATATGTTTAATGACTGCATGCAAGTCTTCTGAGGCTGAAGTTTATTAATCACGTATATTCCCCTCCCAGCCAAAGGGAAGAAGACATTACTTGCCAGGCAGGGTCACATGGGGGTTATACTCAGCAAGAGAGTAGACAACCAGGGGTTGTGATTAGTAGATTTTAAGATATTGGGGTGCCCCTGGGTTTCTAGAAGGATGTGATTGGCTTGTTTGGATAATTCCTTGAGCTGGCAGGAACTGAAACTGCTAAGGGAGGCATAAGCAGAAATTAGCCTGATCCCTTTGATAAAAAGGGGTTGTTTGGCAAGGTAACCTTATCTGTAAGAAATAGTGGGGAGAGGAATTTGTGGCTAGGTTATTTGAGAAAAAAATAATTTCTTTATATATATATATATATATGTATTATATGTTAAAAATATAAATCACAGCTCCTTCCACACCACCACAATGGTGCACATGGATGTGATCTCAAAAGCTGATGCTCTCAAGAGCATCAACAATGCAGGAAAGAGAGGCAAACGCCAGGTTCTTATTAGGCCGAGCTCCAGTTATTGTCTGGTTTCTCACAGTGATGATGAAGCATGGTTACGTAGGCGAATTTGAAATCACTGATGATCACAGAGTTGGGAAAATTGTTGTGAACCTCACAAGCAGGCCAAACAAGTGTGGAGCGATCAGCCCCAGATCTGATGTGCAACTCAAAGACCTAGAAAAATGGCAGAATAATCTGCTTCCATCCTGCCAGTTTGGTTTCATTGTACTGACAGTCTCAGTCTCAGCTGGTATCATGGACCATGAAGAAGCAAGAAGAAAACACAGGGGAAAAATCCTGAGATTCTTTCTCTAGAGATATAATACATGTTTACAAATAAAATGCCTCATGAACACACACACACATATATATATATGTTATATATACATAATCAAATGTGTGTATATATACAAGTTTTATATATATGTTGTATATACATATACACACACAACACACACACACACACACACACACACACACACACACACATATATAGATTATATGTGTGTGTGTGTGTGTGTGTGTGTGTTGTTATAAATAAACATCAAATAGTACCTAAGATATTATGTCAGGATTCTCCAGAGAAACAGAACCAGTAATATGTACACACACTCACACACACACACACACACACACACACACACATTTTATATATATATATATATATAGTGTTTTATATATATAGTGTGTGTGTGTGTGTGTGTGTATATATATATACATATAGTTGGAAAGAATATCTATATATATATAGATATATAATTGGAAAGAATATATATATATATCCTCATTCTTCCTTTTACATATATACATGTATACAGTCATATATATATACTGTGTGTGTGTGTGTGTGTGTGTGTGTGTGTGTATGTACATACTACTAGTTCTGTTTCTCTGGAGAATCCTGACAGACATATCTCAGGTACTACTTGATGTTAATATAAGAATAAAATAAAATTATACCTGTTTTCTCGTGAACTCCACTTAAGCAAAACACTATTTTCCCAAGAAGTTAAGGAACACGTAATGACTGGGCCTTAATTTGGGGTCTTACACCATAGTCCTTAGTTCACGTTTGAACGTTCTCAGTAATAGGAACTCACTACTGTTTTGTTAAACAGTTCTTTTTTAGTAGATAGCTATTTTATCACTATTTCTATAACTTTTTCCCTAGTATTCCCCTATGTTAAGCAAGTTGAAAACCCAGTCCCCAGAGCAGCCTTTCATACATGTACTGTTAGCTACTCTAAGAGATATTTGTTGGCTACCTTAGTTGCCAATCTGTCAATTCCAAAAGCAACTCAAAATTGCAGTCACATATTTTGGGAAAGATTGATCATACCCATGATAGTTTATTGTCAACTTGGCACTATAGTGCCCAATTATTAAATCAAACACTAACTTATGTGTTGCTGGGAAGGTATTTTGTAGATATGTGTAATATCTACAATCACCTGACTTTAATTAAAATCTATTATTCTTAATAATGTAGATGTGCAGCCAGGCATGGTGGCTCATGTCTGCAACCCCAGCACTTTGGGAGGCTGAGGTGGGCAGATCACCTGAGGTCAAGAGTTTGAGACCAGCATGACCAACATAGTGAAACCCTATCTCTACTAAAAATACAAAAAAAATTAGCCATCTGTGGTAGCAGGCACCTGTGATCCCAGCTACTCAGGAGGCTGAGGAAGAAGAAACACTTGAACCTGGGAGGCGGGGGTTGCAGTGAGCTGAGATCGCACCATTGAACTCCAGCCTGGGCAATGAGTGAAACTCCATCTCAAAATAAACACATACATATGTACATACATATATAAATACATACATACATAATGTAGACGTGCCTCATCCAATCAGTTGAAAGGTCTGAAGTTTCCTAGAGGAAGAAGAAATTCTGCCTCAAGACTGCAACATCAGCTTCTACCAGATAGTTTCTAGCTTCCTGGCCTATCCTACGGATTTCAAATATGCCAGACCCCACAATCAGGTGAGCTGACTCCTTGAAATGAATTTCTTTATGTAATAAGATATCATACACACACACACACACACACACACACACACACACACACACATATATACATACACATATATATTTTATATGTATATAAATATACACATACATGTATATAAATGTATATACACATGTATATATGTATATAAATATATATATACACATATGTATGTGTATATATATATTTATATATTATATAAATATATATATATATACATGTATTTATCTACTTCCTATTGGTTCTGTTTCTCCTAGTAGCCTGATAGATATAATATCGCTGGTCAAGAGGTAGATTTTTGATTAGCTACATTACTTCGTGTACATTATCCCCATGGTCTACTATAATTGGTTCAGAAATTGGCACAAGTCACAACTCTGGCCAGTGAGATACAAGAGATACTTCCTGGGGTCGGGGGAAAGAAGATTCTTCTTTTTTCCATTGAGCTACTGGGGAAAAAAAGGTGTTTCGAACACTTGCTTGATATGAAAGAAGCAGCACAAAGCTCTGATTACTGCTAGCAAACCAGCAGCTAAATTGTCCCAAGGAAGGAGAAGTTAGCAGCCAATTTTGGCCAACATTGCAGAAAGCAAAGTAGAGAGAAAGATTAACCAGGCCACTGAATTGTGCCTCATCTAAAATACAATGTACCCCTGAAGTTTTAAGAACCCAGAAATTATCTTTGTTATTTAAAAGTTTGATGGGTTATCATTTTACTTGTAATTGAAAATATGCTAACTAATATACCTATCATGTTCTTTAAGTCTTCTTTACTCCAAACCAGGGGTGTGCAATCTTTTGATTTCCCTAGGTCACTGGAAGAAGAAGAATTGTCTTGAGTCATACATACAGTACACTAAAACTAAGGATAGCTAATGAGCTAAAAAAAAATCACACACACAAAAAATCTCATAATGTTTTAAGAAAGTTTATAAATTTGTGTTGGCCCACATTAAAGCTGTCCTGGGCTGCATGTGGACCCTTGGCCACAGGTTGGACAAGGCTGCTTTAAACCATGCATGTTAGTTCATTCTCATACTGCTATTAAGAACTGTTCGAGACTGGGTAATTTATATAGGAAAGAGAATTAGTTGACTCACAGTTCTGCATTGCTGTGGAGGTCTCAAGATTGTAAGGAAACTTATAATCATGATGGAAGGCAAAGGGAAAGCGGGTACCTTCTTCACAGGGCGGGAGGATGGAGAGTGTAAGCAGGGGAAATGCCAGACGCTTGTAAAACCATCATATCTTGTGGGAGCTCACTCACTATCTCGAGAACAGCATGGGGGAAACCACCTACAAGGTTGGATTCCTTAACCTGGTTCTGCCCTTGCCAAATGGAGATTATGGAGATTACAATTTAAGGTGACATTTGGGTGGGAACACAGAGCCAAACCATATCACCATGTATATCTTGTTTCTTTAGCCATTCTCCATATAAAAAAAATCTTCTCCATGCTGTCTACTCTTTTCTGAATGTGTTCCAGTCTACCTATGTCACTAGATCTGAATTCCATAATGATCAGCAAGAATAAAGTAAATTCTTGCTTCCCTTGTTCTAGTTATATTAATAGAGCTCAAGGTGAAATTAGTTTTAGAATTTACTTCAGACTGTTGACTTACACTGCCTAAATCCCTTTTAGTCTTTTTCATGTACATTACAGCTAAGCCTATTTCCTCCATATTGTACTTGGGCAGTTTTGCTAATTTTTTTAAAATTTAAGTACAAGTTTTGTCTTATGCATTTTCTCCAGTCCTTTTAGGATTCAGGAATTATCTTTAACTACAGAAATCTTCTTCATACTGCAGCAAAAGCCTGTAACAAATGACTACTGTCCAGTCTTAATTCCTTAGACATTGTACTTATTATCCTGCTTAAACCTAATGTACTTGTAAAATAAACATAAGGTCTTATAGAGGATGTTTGCATTTCTTGGATGTCTTCATGCTTAATTGTTTAACAGAAAATATTCATATAGTTTCATAACTCACTATAAGTAAATAATGAAGATGTAATAATCATTGTGGTATAAAACTCAGCATTATGATGTACAAGTATGGAAGTATGAAAAAAATATCATTATGCACCACCACAAAATAAATGTGTTTAAGACAGAGTTTTCTGATGCTACATCAGTTATGTGTTTCTAGAACTGAATTGTTCTCAGAGTGAAGGACACATCCATGAAGTTTGCTAACCAATTATTGAAAACTCAGCCATAACTTCAGACTCTGCTCATTAACTCATATATGCAATTACGTTGAGGCTAATTTTCCAAGATAGGCAGATTACATGCCCACTTTTCTCTCGCTCGCTCCCCTTTCATTTCTCTCTTCTTTCCTTTACTTCTTTTCCTCCATTCTTCCTTTTTCTTTCAAACTTTGATTTTCAGTCTTTTTGCGGGTGCATTTCACAAGTGTTACAAGAAACAGAAAAGTATCATTCTGTGTTCTCCAGATGTAAGTAGAATGTTGCTTGTGCTGCAGAACATTTGCTAAATGAGAACAGTTTCTCAATCCAACCCCAATAAAAGTCAAGCGATGCAGCAGTGGAATGCAAACAATTCCTTAGCTGTAGGCAGCCATTTCTGAGGTTCTCTGGCTGTAATAAGTACTGTTAATACTGACACTGGCAAGTCATTTGAACTTGTAGTACAAGTTATGAATCTATTTTGCTACAAATGACTAATGTGCTCTGGTATATATCGGAGGCTGCTGATATAAGAATAGCTACCACTTACTGTGTACTTATTAGAATTTAACATGGAACTTCATCATTCTTATAAGGACATACAGTGTAATATGAGGAACAAACTACCCCACAAATTATAAAAGTCAATCTACTCACAAGGTTGGGCATCCTGTAGTTAATAAGTGCTCATCCATCTTGGCTATAGAAATCCAAAATTCCCATGGTTTCTATGGTGCTTGATATAAAAGGAAGTTTTTTGTGGTCCAGGAATAGGTAATTTTGTTTCACGGATAGAAGACTTGTGTAGAATCAGATAAAATAAAAAACAAAAGCAAAACTAGGCTCCTGCATAAAGCAATTAAAAAATATAAAATCTGATCACAAACTTTCAAGAAAAACTTTGAATTTGGAACTAACTTTCTGAGAGAGCACAGGAAGAAAAACATCTACTATGTTTATCCAGTATCACACTCTTCCAGCCTAACCAATAGTATTAAATAAAGGCTTTAAGTCATTATATATCTTTAATGAATACTACCATAATATACAAACACATGTAGAATGCAGACATACGCAACTGACAAAAACATTAAAATGGCCTATGAAAATGATTAATAGTGATCGTCATGATTCTTTCTGGTTAAATTTGTTGTTCAGTATTTATTTTTTTGTAGCTATGGTAAGTGGGACTGTCTTCTTGATTTCTTTTTTCAGTTAGGTCATTACTGGTGTATAAAAACACTACTGACTTTTGTACGACAATTTTGTATTCTGAAACTCTAATGAATTCATTTATTAAATCTAAAAGTTTCTGGTTGAGTCTTTAGCTTGTTCCAGATATAAGATTATATGATCAACAAAGAGGAACAATTTGTGATGACTTATTTCTTTCTCTTGCCTGCTTACTCTGGGTAGTACTTACAGTACTATGTTGAATGGCAATGGTGAATGTGAGCATCTTTGTCTTGTACCAGTTCTTACAGCAAAGACTTTCAACTTCTCTTTATTCAGTATGATGTTAACTGTGGGTGTATAATACATGGCACTTGGTATTTTAAGTTAGGTTCTTTCTATGCCTAGATTTTTGAGAGTTTTTTTAATCATGAAGGGATGTTGAATTTTACTTAATGTTGTTAATACATGGCTTTTGTACATCATTTTGTTGATGTGATGTATTATGCTTATTGATTTGTGTATACTGAATCATTCTTGCATCCCAAGTATAAAACTCACTTGATTGTGGTAAATCTTTTTCATGTGTTTTGCATTATTTGCTAGTATTTTGTTAAGGATTTTTGCACTTATGCTAATCAGGGCTACTGGTCCATAGACTTTTTTTTCTTGGTATCTTTGTCTGGTTTTGATATCAGGGTGATTCTGATCTTGTAGGATTAGTTAGGGAGAATTATCTCCTCTTTAATTTTTTGGAATAGTTTCAGGGAAATTCGTACTAGTACTTCTTTGCGTTGGCAGAATTCAGCTAGGAATCCATATAGTCTTGGACTTTTTTTTTGTTGAGAAACTTTTTATTACTTTTATTACTCAACCTTGCTACACATTACTGGTCTGTTCAGGATATCTATTTCTTCCTTGCTCAAACTCAGGTTGTAGGTGTCCCAGAATTTATCCATTTATTTTCTGGGTTTTCTAGTTTGAAGGCATAAAGTTGTTCGTAACAGTCTCTAATAATCTTTTTTTATATTTTTGTATTATATGTTGTAATGTCTCCTTTTTCATTTGTGGTTTTGTTTATTTGGGTTTTTTTTTCTTGGTTAGTCTAGCTAGTGTTTACCAATTTTATCTTTTTGAAGACCCAACTTTTTGTTTCATTAATCCTTTTTATTTTTTTAGTCTCTTACTTAGCTTTACTCTGATCTTTATTATATATTTTCTTCTGCTATCCAGGGGTTTGGTATGTTCTTGCTTTTCTAGTTTCTTGAGGTGCATTAGTAGATTGTCAATTTGTAATCTTTCTAGTTGTTCGATGTAAGCCATGTATTGCTAGAAACTTCCCCTTTGGTATGAAATGTTTCCATTTTTATTTGCTTTAAGAAAATTTTTGATTTCCATCTTAATTTCTTCATTAATCGAATGGTCATTCAGGAGCATGTTGTTCAATTTCCATGTATTTGTATAGTTTCCAAAGTTCTTCTTCATATTGATTTCTAGATCTATTGTGGTCCAAGAAGACACCTGATATAATGTTAGTTTTTCAAAAATGTGTTGAGACTTGTTTTGTGGCCTAGCATATGGTCTATCCTTAAAAAAAAAAAAAAAATGCTCCATTTGTTGATAATAAAGAGATATACTCTGCAGTTGTTGGACAGAATGTTCTGTAAATGTCTGTTTTGTCTATTTGGTCTAAAGCCCAGTTTGAATCTAGTGTTTCTTTGGGTTTCTAGCTAGATTATATGTCTAATGTTGAAGGGGGGGCTGTTGAAATCCTCCACTATAATTGTATGGCAGTCTTTCTCTTTAGATCTGGTAATATTTATTTTTATTAATCTTGAAGTGCCAGTGTTGGGTGCATAAATATTTAGAATTCTTATATCGTTTTGATGGACTGATCCCTTTATTAATATATGATGACCTTTTTGATTGACTTATTTATTTTTTACTGTTACAGACTTAAAGTCTGTTTTACTTGATGAGTAGCTACTTCTCCTCATTTTTGGTTTCTACTGTGTGGAATATATTTTCATCCCTCTACTTTTAGTTTATGTATTTCTTTTTTTTTTAAACTTTAATTTTAGCTTCAGTGGTACATATGCAGGATTGTTATATAGGTAAACTCATACACAGGTGTTTGTTGTACAGATTATTTTGTCACCCAGGTACTAAGCTTAGTACGTGATAATTATTTTTTTGGCTCCTTTTTCTCCTACCACCATCCACCCTCAAGTAGGACCAAGTGTCTTTTGTTCCTTTGGTCTTCATAAGTTTTCATCAAGCACCCACTTACAAGTGAGAACATTCAGTATATTCCTTTACTGGTTTCTTGTAAGCAACATATTGTTGGTTCATTTTTAAATCATTCAGTCATTCTGTATCTTTTAAATGGAGAATTTAATCTCTCTGTGTACAAGGTTATTATTGATATATGAGGCTTTGTTCTTGTCACATTGTTAATTATGTTCTGCTTATATGTTTTTTGATTATTTTTTATTACTATTTGTTGTTCCAGTTTGGTGGATATCTATAGTGGTATTATTTGAATCCTTCCTCTTCTGTGTGAGTGCTTTATTAGTTGAATTTTACACATTCATGTTTTAATAATGGTAGATGTTATCTTTTCACATCCAGGATTAGGACTCTCAAGCACTTCTTGTAGGGCTGGTCTAGCGGCAACAAATTTACTCAGCATTTGCTTATCTGAGAAAGACTATTTCTCCTTCATTTATGATGGCTCACTTTGCTGGAGATAGGATCGTTGGCTGAGTTTTCTTTTTCTTTCAGCACTTTGATGATATATCCCATTCTTTTCTGGTCTTTAAGGTTTCTAATGAGAAATCTAGTGTTGGTCTGATGAAGCTTCCTTTATAGGTGACTAGACACTTTTACTGCTTTTAGGATTCCTTCTTTATCTTTAGACAGTCTGAATAACGTGCTGTGAATAACTTTTTATTTTATATCTTCCTGGGGATCACTGACCTTCCCTTATCTAAATGTCTAAATCCCATGCTAGACTGGGTACATTTTCAGATATTATTTTATTAAACAGATTTTCTAATCCTTTCATTTTTTTTCTTTGCTCTATAAGATACCAGTAATTGAACTATTCAGTTGCTGTATGTTGTAACTAATGCCACAAAGCCTTGGCTCATTTATTTCTTTTTTCTTTTCTTTTTTTTTTTAAGTCTGATCGGATTATTTCAAAAGAGCTTTCTTCACCTTCTGAGATTCTTCTGCTTGAACTACTCTATTTTAAAGCTTTCAACTGTATTTTGTATTTACTTCAATGAAATCTTCAGTCCAAAATTTCTATTTGCTTCTTTAAAAAAAAAAAAAATCTCTTTGGTAAAATTCTGATTCATATCATGAATTGTTGTTCTGATTTTTTTTTTATTGTTTCTCAGAATTCTCTTGTATCCCACTGAGCTTCTTCCAAATTCATATTTTAAATGCTTTATCTGGGATTTAAAAAAATTCTTTTTGATTAAGATCTACTATTGGTGAATTATTATTTTTCTTTGGAGTTATCAAATTTATTTGCTTTTACATAATTTCTGTGTCCTTATGTTGCTATCTGCACATCTCATGTAACAGTCACTTTTTCCTATTTTTTAATCTATTAAGCTTGTGCAAAAGTTACTGCGGTTTTTATCATTGCTTTTAAATGGTAAAAACTGCAATTACTTTTGCACCAACCAAAAACTTTCATAGGGAAGAATTTTTTTCTAAAGATATATCTATGGTGTTGGTAGGGTAGGGTACTTTGGCTTTGATTCTGGTTATATGTAGTAGTATAGCCTCTGATTTCCTCAGTGGGTTACGGTACAGTTATTAGTGGAGGCAGTGGTTAAGTTGTTCTGGGCTGGGTACGGGGATTCCAGGTGGGCCAGTCTTCAGGCTCTAGTGGTGGCTGCAATTAGCTGGGTGTGCTTATCCTTGTGCCCCAGTGTAGTTTATACTGGCACTGGTGTTGGCTGTTACTGGTGGGCTGATTCTTGGGCCTACATGTGGCTTGTCTGTATGGGTAGCAGCAACAAAAGACCAAGTGGGAGGGCAGGTTCTTTGGCCCTTGGGCAGCAGGCATGACATGGGCCACGGCTGTAGCAGTGGTAGAACAATTGTCTGGGTCCCACATGGCGTGTGTTGATGTTAGCAATGTCTTCAATGGGCTGGGTGGGCTAATCTCCAGGCCTGCAGGTGATGCTTCCAGGTAGGTGCCAGTTGAGGTATTAGCAGCTAGCCTGCATCCCAGCCTTGGGTGCAGGTGTTCTAAGCCAGACAGTGACTAAGTCTCAGCAGCAACTTGTGCCCCTTTCACCTCTCAGTCTCATTCCCAATGGTGTTCACCAGTAGCTGCACCCCAGCTTGCTTCTCTCTTCTTAGCCTTGGCTGCAGCAGTGCTCTCAGCTTGCTTCCCAGTTTTAGCAGCAATAGCCTGAGTTACCCTAATGCTTCACATCTAACACTTCTGGGCTCCAGTACAGCATGTAGTCTGCCAAAGGACAGGTTTAAAAATGGCACCGTTCTATAGCTATGTAGGTCTCAGAAAGACCACAGGGCCCAGCATTAGCTCCCTCCTTGGAGCAATTCTATTCATACATGGTCTCTTGGCAGCTCCCTGTGTTTCAGGGTCTGGGAGATTCAAGGGAATCTCCTGTGCCCAGGATTCCATGATTCGAGGATGGAGATGTGAGCTGCAGGATGTTTCTCACTTACCCTTTCCCCATGTTGGGAAGTTATCTGGCTCCCAGCCAATCTCATACAAGCAGGCTGCATTTCTTCTCTTTCCTTGCTTTTGGTGTTTCCTGTCATTTTTCTGTTGAATTCCTGAGTTCTCCCTTGATTAATGTATTCAAAGTATGCTTGTTTATACACTATTTCAATTCTCCTAAGTTGAGGAGGCAGGCATGAAATGCTTCCAGTCAGCCATCTTGAAGACTCTCAATAGAGCTTATTGATGATTCATTTAGCACTCCTTTTATGCTACTTTGTCATGCTACTACTTATCTTCCGTGTATCCATTCTGCTGCCTCTGCAACTAGTACATAAATCTCTTAGGGTACTGTGGACTATGTCATACACTTTAAGTATATCTTTAGCACTAAAAAGATTTTAAGTGTTCAACAAGTACTTTGTAATGATGATGATGGTGATAATTTTGAGAGGCATCAAAATTTTTTTGAATTTCAAAGTTTTGGCTTTTTTTCCACCATACTTAGATGTGATCAAAATGCTAAGGAAAAGACATAAGCAACTGCATATGCATAATAGTTGCTTTGGGGGGACAAATATAGTTATGCAGTATGTATCTCATAATTGTTACAAGAGTATAGTCTTAGAAATTTATCTTTCACATTTCTAAGTTATGAGAAGCTTTCTGAGATACCTTATAACTATAGTCAATCAGTTTCAAAGAGTGTGTGTGTTTATTTTACTTTGAAAGATGGCATTACAATCACAATACCATTTAAACAAAATTCATCTTTAGAGTATTCTTTTTCCTGCTAGTATTATTTTTCCCAGGAAAAATAACATTTTATTTTATATGTAGAAAGGTTTATTTTATGTATAATCTTATTTTCTCTGGGTAATAATTATCAGACAGAGGCCGGGCGCGGTGGCTCAAGCCTGTAATCCCAGCACTTTGGGAGGCCGAGGCAGGTGGATCACGAGGTCAAGAGATCGAGACCATCCTGGTCAACAAGGTGAAACCTCATCTCTACTAAAATAAAAAATTAGCTGGGCATGATGGTGCATGCCTGTAGTCCCAGCTGCTCAGGAGGCTGAGGCAGGAGAATTGCTTGAACCCAGGAGGTGGAGGTTGCAGTGAGCCGAGATCGTGCCATTGCACTCCAGTCTGGGCAACAACAGCGAAACTCTGTCTCAAAAAAAAAAAAAAAAATTATTATACAGTATTTGTAAAATGGCCTTTAAACTGTTTCTATGATTTCTAATATGGTTGGCTCCTATATATTGGAACCTTGCTACCTTCATACCATCTTCTTATTCAATTTTCCAGAAACCTTACCATGATAAGAATAAGGAGTGTCCATCTTTCTGAGGCATCACTTTCTAATGCTTATATCTTGTAAAGTGGTTTAGGTAAATTCAACTTCTAAATAATCACTATGCATACAAACTGCCAAAATACCCCATTGATTCTATCAGTTATTCAGGAAATTCTATCACAACTTAAATACTAATAGCTTTGAGTGCTTGACACTGTTGAAGCAGGATGTCTGGATGACAGCCTGAATCCTAGTGTGAAGGGGCTGGATGATTTCAAACAGTGGTCTCTAAATAACAGTGAACAACACAATCATCTGGGGAATGCTTATAAATTGTGGATGTTTCACTACTGATCCAAAGAATCAACATTAATACAGCAAGCTATATTTTGGGGATTTTGCTGTGGCATTCTCATTCATCTCCTTTTAAGGTTAGGTACACTAAAAAGAAAAAGAGGTTTTGGCATGTCTATCAGGACCATCAGGGAACAGCATACTTTTGAGGCTGATGACAGTTTTCATAAAGTATGCACAATAAACATGAAGTAAATGAGTAATAAAAAATTAAATGCTAACTATTAAGGTAAAGTATAACAGTTGTTACGTAAAGCAAGAGATAGCAGCTGCTAGAAACACTGAGCCTTAGAAAGTATTTATGTGTGT
Organism: Cebus imitator; assembly: GCF_001604975.1. Taxonomy (NCBI): domain Eukaryota; kingdom Metazoa; phylum Chordata; class Mammalia; order Primates; family Cebidae; genus Cebus; species Cebus imitator. Next base: position 367,405 of record NW_016107510.1, on the reverse strand, counting down.
CATCCACCTTCCAGACAGAAGAGAGAAAATGCACTTATTGGCAGTAAGCAATAAGGTCACTGACACAGAAGAAATGGTGTAAGGGCACTAATTTGCCTTCGTGCATCAACTTGGAGCTAACTCAAGTGTACAAGTCTGAAATTACTAAATCGTACCCTAGTATACATTGATGGATGGTAAAATGGCACTTTAAATTCAATTTAAATAAAGAAAAACTAAACTACATACAACCAAGTATCTAAAAATGAAAGGAAGATCTATAATGGAAGTCAGCAGTGCTATTCAAATAAAGAAGCCACATATTAGTTCAAAATTACAGCTCATGTAGTCTGGGGTTTGAATTTTAAAATTAATGTACATTTTTATTCTACTCTGTATATGTATTCATTTTAATATAAAATATGTTTAATTTACTTGTTAACAAGTCAAACTGATGCACCAGGAAGACATACCATGTCTTTCCTTAGCCTTGAATACTCACTGGCAATGCTGCTGAAAAGCACTAGAATACTGAAATGCATCCAGAGAAGGAACAGAAACTATAACAAAACTTTTCTCCTGTTGGTAGTTCTCATTAGCTTCAAAATTGTGTGGTTATTACATAATATATGGAGACATAATATATGGAGAATATTATGGCAAATAGCTAATGATTTTAGTCTAAGGAAAGGAAAATATACCCTTTTACATCTCTAAAAAAAAGTTCATTAAAACTTAAAATTGGTAGTATGAGTTTTATCGGATTTTCATTTCTTTTTTTAAGTTCAGTGAGAGTAAGAAAAATTCATTCCTTCTATGAAGGAATGGGAGTGCAAATTAATTGGGTGTGCTTCAGAAGAAAATTTCCTTTAGTCACACCATATTGCAGTGACCTCTCTCTGAAAGGGTTTTCTGTGCCTTCCAGTCGCTGAGTTTTATTCCTGTGAATACTGCATATTATTTCTCATTTTAAAAGAATATGGAAGTATATATTAGTACAAACTAATCTCCTCAAACAAGCATTAGCTTAGTTTATGTAGATCTTAACTGTCATTATTTTGCAAAAGGGTGACTGCTGTTTAGACTGAAACCTGCAAATGCAATGCAAGAATAACCTTAGGACCCGAATTTTGGTTGAGTTAACGTTACCTAATACAGCATTACTTGGTCTGCAAGATTTCACGTCCTATATTACTAAAATACACATCACGAAATATTTTTAGATGTAGTCCACTGTACTGAAATGTGTATCTTTATTTATTAACATTAATAAATATATAGAGTGTACAAATAATTAGATTTTAGGTAGTTGACTACTGTGGCAAGTAGGTTTTATTATTCAATTATTGTTAAGTTTAGGTACAAAATATAATTACAGCCACTCAATATATTTATATGTGACACTTAAATTATTCAAAAATCTGAAGATTAACTGTGGCTCTAGGTGCACAAAAATAGTACCAATTGTTGGCCACAGTAGATTTAACCAACTTTTAACAATTTCTGTTAATTCAAACCCTACATTACCTTGCAGAAAAGAGGGCCTGCTGATAATAGTGCACATATAAAAATGATTTTATCTAGGAACACATTTTCTCACGGGGAATCCCTCAGGAATGTTCCACATAATTCAAACTATATATGAATACCATTAGAAAACGAAAAGAATAAATCATCTGTATTTTAAGTTTAATTTTGGAAATAATATTCTAAATGAAAATAGATGCTTTTGAGATCTTGAAGAAAATCAGTCTGCTGCAGACATTTTCTGAATACTTCTATGTGTCAGGTACTGCATTAGATAATGAGGTAACAAAGTAAGACATAGTCCCTATTCTCACACAGCTCACAGCAAATATACTAGTATACAACTTTATGATTCACAGACTATTTTAACTGAGATGATCATATTTTGACCTGTATCATAATCCTATAAATTATATAATGTGAACATTTTATCGTTATAGAAATTTTGGCTTAGAGAATATATTTCTTATCTATCTTTCTATTAGGTTACTTAGCAAAAAGGGATAGAATAAGTGCTCAATAAATATTTGATGATGATGGATTTAAAAAGTTGCTCAAGGTCACAAAGCTAATAGTGGTAAAGCTAAGAATTAAACTCAGATCAAGTTAATTTCAAGACCATAAAGTCAAAGTATTATATAGATAGCTTTAAGAGGTTAATTCAGTGCATGTGTTTGCATTCCCCTCTGTGATTAACCTGATTCAACAACTTCTTAATACAGTAATTTATTCTTATTATTATACTTTAAGTTCTGGGATACATGTACAGAATGTGGAGGTTTATTACACAGGTATACATGTGCTATGGTGGTTTGCTGCACCCATCGACCTGTCATCTACATTAAGTATTTCTCCTAATCCTATACCTCCTCTAGCCCTCCAACCCCAAACAGGCACCAGGGTGTGATGTTCCCCTCCCTGTGTTATCTTTGCTCAACTCCCACTTATAAGTGAGAGAATGTGGTGTTTGGTTTTCTGTTCACATGTTAGTTTGCTGAGAATGATAGTTTCAGCTTCATCCATGTTTCTGCAAAGGACATAAATTCATCCTTTATATGGCTGCATAGTATTCCATGATATATATATGTGCCATATTTTTTAATCCAGTCTATCATTGATGGGCATTTGGGTTGGTTCCAAGTCTTTGCTATTGTGAATAGTGCTGCAATAAACATACCTGTGCATGTATCTTAATAGAATAGTTTATAATCCTTTAGGTATATACCCAGTAATGGGATTGCTGGGCCAAATGGTATCTCTGGTTCTAGATCCTTCAGGAATTGCCACAGTGTCTTCCACAATGGTTGAACTAATTTACACTCCTACCAACAGTGTAAAAGTGTTCCTGTTTCTCCACATCCTCTCCAGCATCTATTGTTTCCTGACTTTTTAATGATGGCCATTCTAACTGGTGTGAGATGGTATCGCATTGTGGTTTTGATTTGCATTTCTCTAATGGCCAGTGACAATGAGCTTTTTTTCGTGTGTTTCTTGGCCAAATAAATGTCTTCTTTTGAGAAGTGTCTGTTCATATCCTTCACCCACTTTTTGATGGGGTTGTTTGTTCCTTGTAAATTTGTTTAAGTTCCTTGTAGATTCTGGATTTTATCCCTTTGTCAGATGAATAGATTGCAAAAATTTTCTCACATTCTGTAGGTTGTCTGCTCACTCTGATGACAGTTTCTTTTTTTGTGCGCAGAAGCTCTTAAGTTTAATTAGATCCCATTATTCAATTTTGACTTTTAATATAGTAATTCTTGACCTATGTATTTATTCTTTTAAAAGACAGAATGGCATGCCAGGAGAAAAAGTCTATTGGTTGATTTAGTTTTAGCATCCAACATTGGGGGCATAGAATACAGTGGGAAATAAAAAGTTTAGGCCACTGGCAGGTATTATAAGACAGCAGTCACCTGCCTGATGACAACCTTTATTGTGTTCTTGAGTACATCAATATTAACCAAATGTCAATCTTAAATTAGAATTAACCAGATTAGCTTCACGTCAGCATAACGAAGTTTCCTAGAGGGACCACATATCTTAAGTTAAAAAAGAGCAACAACAAAATCTAAAATAACATGAATTACACAAGTATTTAAATGAATTCATTCACACTGGGGGTCAATTATTTGGGTTAATTTGTGTTAAAATGAACCTTACAATAAATATTTATTGTAAGGTTATTTGTAGGATTGCTAGGTAGGGTGTCAAAATGTCCAGAAATGCTGTATGACCAGACAAATCTTTCCTGCAGTTGGGCCTGTTCAATAACTACAAAATGCCAGGTCTATTCTTAAAAGATTTCTAAAATACCAGGAAGCTCACATTCAGTGATTTTTGAATAATAATAGCTAACATTTATTGAACCCTTACAATGTGACAGGCAGTGTTTTAAGCACCTTTCTTGTATTAATGCATATACCCTTCCGATACATGTATGAAATATGTAATATTATATTCCCCTAGCTACAGAGGGAGAAACTGATGCAGAAAAGTAAAGTGACTTCTTGCAAGTTACACAGCTAGTAAATATTAGAGCTGGGATTCTAACCCAGGTAGTACTCTTCTAAAGCCTGTACTATTAAGCACTGTGCCATTACTACCTCTGCAAACAAGGAGAATTAACAAGTCTAGTACTACAAATGATTGATAGCTGCCATCTGAGTTATTACTATGTGCCAGTTAAGGGCTTCCTGCTTATTTCATTGAATCCTTATAAAAAGAAAACTCTTTGAGGTAGTTATAACTACACCTACTTTATACATCAGATAACTGACTCAGAATGTTGAAATAATCTGTCTATTGTCACAGGTAGTGGAAGGCTGAAATTCTAACCCTGGTTGTTCTGTTTCAATGCCTCTATTCTTGATCACTGCACAATATTACAATGTTCTGTAAGAAATATACTACTTTTGGTGTTGTTGGAACTCATCCTACATATTTTACACCTCAAAAGACACTTGATAGGTTTCAGGAGAAAAAGATGGAGCTGGAAAAGGTTATAACATGCTGCAGGAATTGCCAAAATGGAATTCTTCTATCAAATTTATGTATAATTTGAATTAGCTAATTTAGCTATTCCACAATGTATACATATTTAAACCAATATGTTGTACATGATAAATATATGCAATTTTTATCAATTAAAAATAAATAATATGTTTCAACATAAAAAATGCAGATACGGGAAATAATTATAAGATGTCTTATTTCAAAAATTAGATCTAAATTTGAATTTTCCAAAGAAAAATAATCAATTCAACAATATGTGAGGATTACTAAGTAGTAATTCCTAACAATAACACTAGTAATAATTATTGAATTTCAGGTCTGACATAGGAATTTGAGAGAATTAACATTCTCTTCTTATGTACAGGCATCTCCTAAGCTGACAGAAGTTAGTTATTCCATAAACACAAGTTTAGCAATGTTTTTATACAGGGTTTGAAGAACAACTAGGTTACTAAATAAAAATCTAAAATCTTTTACACTGCCTAATTCCAAATGGTAGTCCCATCAGATCCAATTTAAAATACACTGGCAGAGATCAGCATGTAAGCTGGCACTAGGCTGTCTCAGGAGTCAAGGGACTTTAACTCCATGCATGGATGCACAGTGCATATTTTAATATTTTCAGGGGAAAGAAGAGTCAAAGCTAAGTAGGAGAAAATTCCTGTCTTTAACTGATTATATTAAGTAGGTACAAAATAGTATTACCCTTATAAATTCCAAAGAATCTACTGCTGATAGTAAACAAATATTAAGGGGCCCTTTTAAAATAATAACAACAGCACTAACACCAAACAACCATGGTAGTACTATGCAGCTAATCAACATCCATATTCATAGCAGTAACAACAACATGCAGTTAATTCATTTCCATAAAATAATAATCAGGTATGAAAATAAGAAAAATAAAACTATGACACTCAGCTTTTCAGAAGAAACTATTTAAAAAGCTAGATATGTGTAATACTAAAAGAAAAATACATATATATAAACATATATTTAAATATATTACACATTTTAAGGATTTAAAGCATATGCATGTCACATATACACACATGCATATATATTTGTGTTTTATATGTGTGTGTGTGTGTGTGTGTGTGTGTGTGTGTGTGTATATATATATATATATATATATATATATATATATATAATTGCTTAGTTCTGGAGGGAGAGAAATGTAATTGGTCAAAATCAGTCATAAAATTTTAACCATGTTTCTGCAAAAAACAGCAGTGCCAAAGGGTAATGCATCGCTAATGGTTTCCAGTAGAATAAATAGCTACTCTGACGTCAAAACTTTGTTACACTCCAATAACTGGCTCACTTGGGGTTTCAGGTACAGCAAGTTACATGTCAGTTTTAAATAAAGTTATAAAAATAGAAAGCCTGGTGAACCATATTGTCGCTATGCAACCTGATACAATATGATTTATATCCAATAAAATGTAACAGAAGTGATAGATTATACCAAAATAGTATCTGGTGGTTAAGGATGCCCAGCTTTCTAAATTTCAAATGAAAAATGCCATATTTTACTCTCTCTTGTTCTAAAGCAGTATACAACTGAGTTATCCACTGTTAGCACGAGTGTCAAATTAGGAATATTTACATATCCCAAGACAAAGTGATTCTTACACTGCTAAATCTTCCTTGATAGATAAAATATCCTAACCTGGGACATGAGATGGTAAGAAAAGGCAGGTCTACAGAATGCAAAAGATGGTTTATGTTAGTTCATATAAGAATACCCATCATTTTTCAGAAAGAATATTTCTCAAATAAACATATAAATTTACAATCAAAACACAGCAATTGTACTACCTTATCCTACAACTAGACTTGAAACTGTTAAGTTGAAAAAGTCCTGAAAGATGTGCTCCAGTTATGTAGTATATATAGTATTGAAAACATGCTAATTGACACAGTGTTATTTTAAAGAGAGTACAAATTAGATCTTATCCAGATTGAACAATTCATCAAATAGAATGTACAATCAGAATGAAAATGGATTCTTTATACCAGTGTCTTGCTATGGACTACAAAGAAGTTATATTTGTAGGTGAACCAGGAAGAAAACTATTTATTTTATCATCAATACTTACTTAAATAATATCAAAACAAGGTTGTTGTTTTTTTTTTAAATATTTAAGTTACTGATAAAGACAGCAATTTCTATGTAAGAAAATATCTAAATTCTAGTATTACACAGTTATTCTACACTAAAATAGAAAATATTTTATTCTCATATGTAAACATTTATATAAATGTTTATGAAATAATATAAATTCATCCATATACATGCATTATTCTTTTCTCTTGTTTTCACATACTTTGTATATGGAAGGCAAGGAGCAGGATGTGTATAAGTGTAAAACTTAGTTCCACTTTTACCAGATGTTGATTTCAGCCAAGTTAGGTAACCTTTATGAGTCATATTGTTTCACTGGTGTATGTGGAGAAGATAATGAAATGAAATAATATTTGAAGTTTGCAGAAGAGAGCCCATCACAGGCAATATTCTAGGCATTGTTCCAGGCTACAAAACAGATTTCTACCCTCATTCTAATGAGAATAGGAGATAGTAAACACTATAAATAAGTGAATCATACAGTTTAATAAGTGATAAGTAATATCAAAAAATAAAACGTAACAAAGTGGAGAAAAGTAAGATCAGTAGTGCTGGAATTATGATTTTAATAAGGTGATAAGGTAGGCCTTATTGAGAAGGTAATATCTCAGCAAAGACTGAGAAAAAAAGAACATTTGAGGTAGAGAAAAGCAGCTAGTGCACTGGCCTTAATTCAGAGGCACACCTGGTAATTTTGAGGAGTTGAACAAGGAAGCCAGAATGACCAAAGTGAAAAAGGGGCAAAGAAGTAGGAAGAGGCTAGATACTATAGGGCCTTAGAAACCACTATATATTCTTTTCTTTTATTTTTTCTCTTTCTTTTTCTCCCCCCATCTCTCGCTGTATCTTTTCTCTCTCTCTTTTTTCACTCTTGTTGCCTAGTCTAGAGTGCAATGGCATGATCTCAGCTCACTGCAACCTCTGCCTCCTGGGTTCAAGTGATTCTCCTGCCTCAGCCTCCTGAGTATCTGGGACTACAGGCACATGCCACCATATCCAGCTAATTTTTCTATTTTCAGTAGAGACAAGGTTTCACCATGTTGGCCAGGATGGTCTTGATCTTCTGACCATCATGGCTAGTTTTTGTATTTTTAGTAGAGATGGGATTTCACAGTGTTGGCCAGGCTAGTCTCGAACTTCTGACCTCAAGTCATCTGCCCACCTCATTCTTCCAAAGTGCGGGGTTTACAGGCATGAGCCACCATGCCCGGCCAATTCTTCATTCTTTGTAAAACAGTTACCACTACAGGGTTTTGAATAAAGGAGTGGCATAATCTGACATGTTTTGAAAGGATCATTAATGGCTGCCATGTTGAAAATAGTTTAAGGAGATACAATTTTCTGGGTAAGAGACTGCTGCACTGACCCAGGTAAGGATGGTAGATGGGACTAGGGTGGTACCAATAGAGATGATGCAGTCTATGTCCTAATAATATATTTTGAAGTTAGAGGAAATAAGATTTCTGATGGACTGGATTAGACTGAGAGAGAAAAAGAGAAATCAAGAATGACTATGAGGATTTTGGGTAGAGTAACGGAAAATCTGAGAAGAGTGGAAGATAAGTAAAACAGGTTTCAGGTGAAGATCAGGTGTTCAGTTTTAGTCACATTAAAATTAAGATCTCTTTAGATATTCAATATCTATCAAATATGAAGATGTCAAGAATATATTTGGGTATATAGGTGTGGAGTTCAAGAGAAAAGATTTGTATGAAGATAGTGCTTGAAGTCATTAAACTTAATGACTTCACTAAACATTAAACAGGATTTTACACTAAGAATGTGAATCTACACAGGAAAGGAGAGAGATCCAGGAAATCCAAATATTACTACTGAGGAAGAAATGCTGATGAAATTATGATTGACATGGTATATGTATGTTTTAATATATTAATTATAAAAATAATAATATTCACTAAGATGCTCACTCAGATACTACTGTAGTTGGAACTTTCAGGCATGTGTGTCTACTAGACTCCATATAAAAGATTACCAGTTTCAATGGATAGCTGAGACCTTGTGGATTTATGAAAAGAGACAAGGAGAAAGGGCAGGAGAAGTGGGATGGGAATGAGGATAAAGCCTCCCTATGATCCATTAAACAGGATTTGTTTCTAAACTTAATTTATACATTTTAAAATATATGTGTTGTTTTATCCTTGTTTTCTGTGGTATCAGCCATCTTTGGCAATTTGCATTTATACACTCCTATCACACCACAGAATCATTTCACAAAGTCTCTGATTGGCTCATTCCATATTTTATAGTTGTCTTGGCCACCGTCAATTACATAGAATTGTATCTATGTAATGAGTAAATTATAGCTGTTATTGATATGAAGCAATACTATAAGTTCTTAGATAAATTCTTTCCTCACATATATATCATTTATACATGATCATATCTTTCTACAGTCAACATTTACAACTTAAATATTATAAAAGATCTCTTTGATCATATAGTTGAAGTAACTCTTCATTGTACAGATAAGGAGAGAAATTCAGAAAGGAATGGTAATTTGTCCAACCTCAAATTGTTAATTTGTGGAAGAACCAACTATATTCAGAAATGAGGTCTGCAGTACTATTACAAAGGGCTGTGAAGAAGGTGCAAAAAGGAATATAGTAAGGAAACTGCATTCTGGGGCACTATAATGTTTTACATATTTATTATGCTCTAATACCCAGGGGAAATCTTGATATATAGTGATTTTTCTTGGCTTCTGTATCACAGGATTCCTTCCTGTAGCACAAATGATCCTTAAACTGATCAATAAACAGGTGACATGTAACTACAGAATCTGGGCAGACAGTGGAGTAAGGCTCTTTAACAAAAAAAAAAAAAAAAAAAAAAGAAAATAAAACAAACATATTTTAAGGTAGGATTCTCATTCTACTTTGATTTTTGAGTAATTATTACGTTTTAAAAAATAGACAACTACTAATTCTATTGCTTTAATTTTCAAAGCACAGGAAATTCTCATTGTAATCAACAGGGGAAATAGTAAAATATCAATAAGGATTATCAAATGTAAAGTATTAATTCAGGTAAAGAATAAAAGTGAATTGCAATATAAACAGTAATATAAATACAAAATATTCTATGATGATTTTATCCAAAATATTATACTGGAGAATTAAGATAAACAAAATGCTTTCATATTTTTGAAAGAGATATCTTTCCACAATATGAATCACAAGATTTGAATGGGGATTATGGTGGTAGCGAGTCAGCAAGCTGTGTGACAGGCATGAAACTTTGCAGGTCTAAATTTTTAAGTTCTATGTGGTTACAAAGCTGAGAATACAATTCAGGTGTACAAAGTTAAACGCCACATATGTAGCATTGTGCTGAGCCCTATGGAAGATACACAGGAGACATATTGCCATCATCTTGGGGGGATAATAAGTTCTGTGAATAACATCACACACTGGGGCCTGTCGGGGAGTGTGGGGGCTAGTGGAGAGCTAGCAGGGGATGGGGAGGAATGGGTAGGGATAACATTAGGAGAAACAACTAATGTAGATGATGGGGGGAAGGATGCAGGAAACCACCAAGGCATGTGTATACCTATGTAACAAACCTGCAAGTTCTGTACATATACCCCAGTATAATAAATAAAAATAAAAATAAGTTCTGTTCATAGTAAAGAACAATATATAACAGAATACAACCATATATTTAATGTGTAAAGAAAATAGAAAAAATGAAGGAAAATGAAAGATAAAAACAAAGCCAAGTAACAGAGATATTCACATATACAAAAAGAGGCTATATTAAAAATTATTGTTTTCATTAAATCTGATAGAGCACCTTCAGAAATATGACTCTGAACAATTACTCAATTCAAAAATGGTCCATGAAAAATGTTGAACATCTGTTAAGGTCCAGAAACTGGGCAAGACATTATGGATGGAAAGATCTTTCTTTCTAATGGAAAGAAATGCAATTACAATAGGGAAAGATTAACTATATAATAATGTTTCATATAATCTGCTTTACCAGCAAGGAAATTAAAATTCCAAGGATTCAAAGTTCAAGGAATCCTCAGATGTTATATTCTGATCAAGAAACTATGTGAAATACACCATTTTGTTTATGGATTCCAGATGATAAAAGACACATGACATATTATTACCACCCCTGCTTCCCATATCTATGGCAGGTCTTTCTTCGAAGCCCACAAACCTTAAAAAAAAAAAAAAAGACCCAGGTACAGTAACTACCAACCAACAGATCTTAACTCAAACTATAGTCTACTTGCCATTCCTACCTTATGGCCTATGGTTATGGCTTAATCAAAGTAAATTATAGATTATTTTGGTAATATCTGGGTAAGAAGTGAGCCTGCCAGCACATTTGTGATTCCTCAAGGCTCCAGTTGCATAACATGTGTTCTCATAATCCTAGAGCCCCCACAGTCTTCCCTATTTCAAAAGAAAACTTGTTATTTTGCTTAGAAAAGGTTTTCTGTGTCTACAATACTTTTAGTTCCTCTTCAAATGCATTTATCTGCTCAACTGTAGAGAGACTGGGGGTAGTGCTCTTTTCTGTCTTTAGTTTGCCCTGAGAATGAATCAGTCAACAAATAGTTGTTGACCACTTACCATATCCCAGAAAACAGAGAAGAAATAAATCAGACAACAGACTTATTCCCCATGATGGCTGTAATTCTAGTGGGAGGAAAGAGATAATAAGTATTTAAAGACATAAATAATTTAGATAACTCCAGGTAATGATAACTATTATAGAGAACATAAAATATGGTAAATGGAGGAGAATGATGGTGGAGGAATTGAGAAAAGGGGCCATTTCACCTGCAGTGTGAAGAAAAAGTCTTTAGCTAAAGACTGAAATGTTTGAGCCTGAATGACCAGAAAGTGACATCTATGAAACAGGGAAGAATGTTCTATGCAAAAGGAATAGCAAGAGCTAAGTGCCTGATATGGAAATGAAACTGATATGTTCTTAGTACAGAAAGGACACTATGTTTGGAACATTGTGAACAAGAAGAATCGTAGAGGAAGATGAGGTTGAATAGATAGGCAAAGCCCAATTGAGACAGACAGAAAAATTAGAAGACTTTTGCAGTGAGCCAGGCTATAGATGATGGTAGTTGTACTGAATTTACAGCATTAGGGGTGGTGGAAAGTGGCTGTATAAGGAGTATATTTTAAAGCAGTCAAGAAGTATTGGTGAGGAAGAGGAGTCAAGAAGGACTTGTTGGGGAATGTGAACAATGGCAGAATAGGAGGCTCTACCGATGTTCCCCCACTGCAAGGGCACCAATTTAACTATCTACACAAGAAAAACACCTTCATAAGAACCAAAAGTCAGGTGAGTACTCAAAGTACCCGGTGTTAACTTCATATCACTGAAAGAGGTAGTAAAAACAGTCTTGAATCATTGATACCACCCCTCCCCAACTCCCCAGCAGCAGAGGTGTGGTGTAGAGAGTGTTTCTATGCTGTGGGGAAAAAAATGTGTAGCATTTATGAGGCATTGAAATCAGTGCTGCCCTTTTATAGCAGAAAGTGAAACTGCACCAAACTCAGCTGACATCTGCAATGGAGAGACCATTTAACCAGCTGTAGCCAGGTCAGAACTTGAGTACCTTTGCACAAGTCTCACCACCGAGGACTACAGTGCTTTGGGCCCCTAAATGAACTTGAAAGCAATCTATGCCACAACAACTGCAACTCCCAGGCATGTCCTAGTGCTGAACTGAGCCCAGAATCACTGGACTTAGGGGGTACATAATGTACTCAGACACAGGCTGGGGTAGCTAAGGGATGATGCTGGCATCATCCCTCTCCTAACCCTAGGGTACACAGCTCATAGCTTCCTTCTGCTTGAGGAGAGGACAGGAAGAATAGGAAAGACTTTGTCTAGCATCTTGGATACAAGCTCAACCACAGCAAAATAGGGTACTACTGGTCAGTCATGGAGGCCAGCCTCCCAGGCTCTAGCTCCTGGATGACATTTTTAGATATACTGTAAGCCAGAAGGGAACCAGCTGCTTTGAAGGTAAAAACCCAGTCATGGTGGGACTCACCACCCGTTAACTGGAGAGCCATTGGTCCCTGAATAACAAGCAGTGATACCCAGGTACTATGTTGAGGGCCCTGGATAAAATTGTGTGACTTTCTGGCTTGCAGCACATTCCCCGCTGTGTTGACTATAGGGCTCGACTCCTGCTGCTTGAGGAAAACAGACATAAAAGTGGACTTTGTCTTGCACCTTAGGTAAAGGTTAGCCACAGGAGGGTAGAAAACCAAGTAGGCTCTTAAGGTCCCATATTCTAGGATTTGGCTCTTAACAGCATTCCTGCATCAGCTCTGGGCCAAAGGGGAGTCCACTGCCCTAAAGGGTGAGTCCTAAGCCAGGTAGCATTTACCACAAGCTGACAAAAGAGTTTTGTGCCTTAAGGGAACACCAGCCATAATCTGCCAGTATTCCCTATGGGCCCAAGGTTGTGGCGGCCATGGAGTGAGACTCTGACTTTGGAAAGGGGAGAAAAGAGTAAGAAGGACTGAGTGGTTTGAGTGCCATTTCAGCCAACAGTACACTAAAACACCAGGCCGACTTCAAAGATTTTTGACTATAGTCTCTGGCTCCTAGATAGTACCTCTAGATCCACCCAGAGGAAACTCATTGCCCTGAAGAGAACACAGGCCTGGGTGGCTCTGCCACCTGCTGACTTTAGAGCCTCGGGGCCTGGAGCAAACATAGGCAGTGGAAAGGGAGTAGTTATACTAGGCCTTAGGCAACACCCAGTACTGTGCTGGCTTAAGGTCTGACCCAGCATTGTCATACTGGTGGTGGCAACAGTGATGCTTGTATCATGCCACCCCCAGCTCCAGGTAGCTCAGAACAGAGAGAGATACATCACTTGTTTAGAAGAAAGTAAAGGAAGAGAGTGAAAGTCTCTACCTAATAATCCAGCGAATTTTTCTGAGCCTTGTCCAGGACCATCAAGGTAGTACCTCTGCAAGCCTGCAAAAACCACAGTTTTACTGGGAATGGGGTGTCTCTTTAAGCAGATATGCCTTAGATGACAACTTCCAAGTCCTTTCAAATGTCCGGAAAGCCTTCCCAAGAAAGATGGTCACAAACAAGCCCAGACTGTGAAAACTATAATAAATAAAAAACTTTTCAATGGCCAAACACAGAAGAACATCTACAAGTATCAAGATGATCCAGGAAAACATGACTTCACCAAACGAAGTAAACAAAGCATCAGGGAACAATCCTGAAAAATTAGAAATATGTGACCTTTCAGACAGAGAATTCAAAATAGCTACATTAAGGAAACTCAAAGAAATTCAAGATAACACAGAGAAGGAATTCAGAATTCTATCAAATAAATTTAACAAACATTGAAATAATTAAAAAGAAGCAGAAATTCTGAAGCTGAAAAATACAACTGGCATACTGAAGAATGCATCAGAGTATTTTAATAGCAAAAGGATCAAGCAGAAGAAAGAATTAGTGGGCTTGAAGACAGGCTATTTGCAAATACACAGAGGAAATAAAATAAAAAATAATTAAAAACCATAAGGCATGCCTACAGGACCTAGAAAATAGGCCCAAAGGGCAAATCTAAGAGTTACTGGTCTGAAAGAGAAGGTGGAGAAAGATAGGGATAGAAAGTTTATTTAGAGGAATAATAACAGATAACTTCCCAAATCTAGGGGAAGATATCAATTTTCAAGTATAAGAAAGTTATAGAACACCAGATTTAACCCAAAAAAAGACTACCTTAAGCCATTTAATCATGAGGCTCTCAAAGGCCAAAGATTTAAAAAAGGATGCTAAAAGCCACAAAGGAAAATAAGCAAGTAACATACAATAGAGTTCCTATAGGACTAGCAGCAGACTTTCCAGTCAAAATCTTACAAGCCAGGCAAGAGTGGCATGATAGACTTAAAACACTGAAGGAAAAAAACAAACAAACAACCTTTTATACTAGAATAGTATATCCAATAAAAATATCCTTCATACATGAAGAAAGGCTTTCTCAGATAAAGAGAAGCCAAAGGATTTCATGAACATCAGGCCTGTCCAACAAGAAATGCCCAAGGGAGTACTTCAATGACAAAGAAAAGAATAAACTAGAGAAATTTTGGAAACAATACAAATACATGAAAACTACACAATACACTCCTAAATGGCCAGTGGGCCAATGAAGAAATTAAGGAAACTGAAAAATTCTTGAAACACATCATAATGGAAACACAACATGTCAAAACCTATGGGATAAAACCAAAGCAGTACTAAGAGGGAATTTTACAGCTGTAAATGCCTACATCAAAAAGAGGAAAAAAACTTCAAATAAATAACCTAATGATGAATTTTAAAGAACTAGAAAAGCATGAACAAACCAAATCCAAAATTAGTGTAAGAAAATAAATAATAAAGATCACAGTAGGAATAAATGCAATTGAAATTAAGAAAACAATATAAAACATCAATGAAACAAAAAGTTGGTTTCTTGAAAAGTTATATAAATAGAAAAATGTTCAGCCAGAGTAACTAAACAAAGAGAGAAGATTCACGTAAAGCAGAAATGAAAAAGGAGACAGTATAATACAACAGAAGTCCAAAGTGTCATTAGTGGCTACTATGACCAACCATATGCCAAAAAATTGAGAAACCTAGAAGAAATGGATAAATTCCTAGATGCATATAACCTACCAGGAATAAATCCAAAACCTGAAAAGACCAATAACAAGTAATAAGATTGAAGCCATAATAAAGAAGTCTCCTAATAAAGAAAAATTCTAAGACTCTATCAATGGCTTCACAGCTGAATTCTACCAAACATTTAAGGAAGAACTAATGCAAATTCTACTAAAACTATTCTAAAAAAAGAGGATAAGGGAATACTTTCAAATTCACCGTGTGAGGCCAGTATTACCCTAATACCAAAACAAGACAAAGACACATGTAAAAACTGCAGGCCAATATGTCTGATAAATATTAATGTAAAAACCCTCAATAAAATACTAGCAAACTGAATTTAACAGTACATTAAAAAGATCATTCATCATGGCCTAGTAGGATTTATCCCTGAGATTTAAGAATGATTCAACATATGAAAATAAATCAGTGTGACACATCATATCAATAGAATGAAGGACAAAAGCCAAATGATGATTTCAATTGATGCTGAAAAGCATTTGATAAAACTCAACATCCCTTCATATAAAAATCCTTAAAAAACTGGGTACTGAAGGAATATATCTCAACATAATAAAAGCCATATATAACAGACCCACAACTAGTATCATAGTGAATGGGGAAAAGCTGAAAGCCTTTCTCTAAGATCTAGAACACAACAAGAATGACTACTTTAACCATAGTAATCCCAGCACTTTGGGAGGCCGAGGCAGGTTGATCACGAGGTCAAGAGATCGAGACCATCCTGGTCAACATGGTGAAACCCCTTCTCTACTAAAAATACAAAAAATTCTCTGGGCATGGTGGCGCACACCTGTAATCCCAGCTACTCGGGAGGCTGAGGCAGGAGAACTGCCTGAACCCAGGAGGCGGAGGTTGCGGTGAGCCGAGATCGCGCCATTGTATTCCAGCCTGGGTAACAAGAGCGAAACTCCGTCTCAAAAAAAAAAAAAAAAAAAAAAACACACACACACACACACAGTATTGGAAGTCCTAGCTAGAGCAATGAGACAAGAGAAAGAAACAAAGAGCATCCAAATTAGAAAGAAGTCAAATTATCTTTGTTTGCAGATGATATGATCTTATATTAAGAAAATCCTAAAGATTCCACCCAAAAAACTATTAGTACTGATAAACATATTCAATAAAGTTGCAGGATACAAAATCAACACAAAAAACCATTAGCATTTCTATATGTAAACAGGAAACAAACTGAAAAAGAAATTAAGTAATCCAATTAACAGCTGTAAATAAAATTAAATAGCAATTAATTTAACTAAAGAAGTGAAAGATCTCTATAGTTAAAATTGTAAAACACTGATGAAAGAAATTGAAGAGGACACACAAAAAATGAAAAGATATACCATATTCATGGAATAGAAGAATCAATATTATTAAAATGTCCATAGTACCCAAAGCTATCTACAGATTCAATGCGATCTCTGCCAAAATATCAAAGACATTCTTCACAGAAATAGAAAAAAAAATTCTAAGATTTATACAGACTCACAAATGTCCTAGAATAGCCAAAGCTATTCTGAATAAAAAGAACAAAACTGAAGGAATCACCCTTACCTCACTTCAAATTACGTTATAGAGATACAGTAACCAAAACAGCCTCAACACAGACACACAGGCCAATGGAAAAGAGAATCCAGAAACAAATCTATACATCAACAGTGAATTCATTTTACACAAAGTTTCCAAGAACAATATTGGGGAAAGGAGAGTCTTCAATAAATGGTGCTAGAAAACTGTATATCCATTTGTGGAATAATGAAACTAGACCCCTATCTTTTGCCATATACAAAAATCAAATTAAAATGAATTAAACACTTAAATCTAAGAACTCAAACTATGAAGCTAATAAAAGAAAACATTTGGGAAACTCTCCAAGACACTGAACTGGACAAAGATTTCTTGAGTAATACCTGACAGGCAAAGGCAACCAAAGCAAAAAATGGACAAACGAGATCACATCAAGTTAAAAAGCTTCTGCACAGCAAAGAATACAATCAACAAATTGAAGAGACACCCACAGAATGGGAGAAAATATTTTGTAAACTACCCACCTGACAAGGGATTAAGAACCAGAATATATAAGGGGTCAAACAACTTATGGGGGAAAAAAAATTGAATAATCTGATATAAAAAGTAAGCATTAGATTGAAATAGTCATTTCACAAAAGAAGACATACAAATAGCAAAGTGGTATATGAAAAGATGCTCAATATCAGTGATCATCAGAGAAGTGCAAATCAGAACTAAAATGAAATTTCATCTCTCTCCAGTTGAAAAGGTTTATATTGAAAAGACAGGTAATAACAAATGCTGGTGAGGACTTAGAGAAAAGGAAACTCTCATATACTGTTGGTGAGAATGTAAAGTAGTACAATCACTACAGAGAACAGTTTGGAGGTTACTCAAAAAACTAAACATAGAGCTACCACATAATCCAGCAATCTTACTGCTGTGTCTATACCCAAAAGAAAGGAAATATCTTGAAGTGATTATCTGCACTCCCATGTTTGTTGCAGCACTGTTCACAATAGCCAAGATTTGGAAACAATCAAGTGTCCGTCAACAAATAAATGGATTTAAAAAAAAAAAAGTCATATTTAATGGAGTAGTATTTAGACACAAAAAAGAATGGATGAGTTTGTTTCATTTGCAATAGCATGAATGGAACTGGAAGTCATTCTATTAGCTGAAATAAGCCGGGAACAGCACAAGTTCTCACTTATTGTGAAATCTAAAAATCAAAACAATTGAACTCATGGAGATATAGAGTAGAAGGATGGTTACCAGAGACTGAGAAGGGCAGCTGGTAGAGTAGGGAGGAAGGGTGGGAGGTGGGGGTGGGGGTTGGGGCCATGAGAGGATGGTTAAAGAATAAAAAAATAGAAAGAATGAATAAGACGTATTTGACAGCAAAACAGGGTGACTATAGTCAGAGTGTAATTGGATTGATTTTAATTCAAAGAATAAATGCTTGAGGAGATAGATACCCTATTCTCCATGATGTGCTTATTTCACGTTTCACATCTCATGTACCTAATTAATATATACACCTACTATGTATCCACAAAAATTAAAGAAACAGACAAAAGAATGACTTGTTGATCTCTTGGTGTAAGCAACTGGGTGCCAATTACTGAAATAGGAAATAGAGGATGGAGGTAAAAAGGAAAATATCTTTTGGTTTTCAGCCTACTGAGTGGCAATTTCAACTAGCCAATTAAGACTAAAATTGAGTGGAGCTTAAGAGAAAAGTTAGGGCTAGGGATATAAATTATAAAGATACCATTCAAGAGATGACCTCAGAAGCCATGGATCATATTGCACAGAAGTGTACAAAGTGAAAAAGGGCAAGGACAAAGGCTGGAGGCACTTCAAAATTAGAAGTCTGTTAGAGGAGGAGGAGACCAAGAGGTAGAGTTAATGAGGAAAACCAGTGACTCTGAAGTTATCGAAGACCAGAGAAATCATTGTAGCTAGAAGGAAAATGTAGTTATTTCAGTAAAGTAGTGAGGATGAAAACTCAATTAAGTGATTTAAGGAGTGGATAGAAAGTAAAAAACTGAAGGGAGTGGAGGTAGACAACTTTATTAAGGAGTATTTTGTAAAGTGGGAGAAAAAATAAGGCCAAGCTGCAAAGGAATGTGGGATCCAGAGAGCATTTTTAGAGTTGTGATATTTAAAATGATAGTTTACTGATGAGGATGCTTCCATAAAGAGGGAGAGATTGATGATGCAGACAGGGAAATACTCTAGAAGCAAAGTTTACTAGAAAGGACAAAGACTATAGGATTTAGCGCTTAAGTGAAGAAATTTTCATTTAAAAAGAGATACTTCATTACAACTAAAGGGAAGACATAGTAAACATGTACAGATACAGGTAGGATGGTGGAGCTAATGGCAGAAATATAAGACAGTTAATACTTTATTGCATCTCTTTTATCTGTCAACTAGATAGGTAGTTGAGAAAAAAAATAACGTAAAGGAGTTAGAAATTTAAATAAAGTCAAGTATAAAATGGTTATCTAGGAGAATGGAAATGGGAATTTACTGGCAGTACTAAATGTTCTTTGAAATTTGTGATGCCCTACCTGTTAGGCTAAATTGCAATTCTTCCCCACTTCTCCAACCAACACTTGCTATTCCCTTTCCCTCCTTTACATTCTCTTTAGCACTTGTTGATAACTTAACATATATTTTATATTTTATTCATTGTCTGTCTCCTACTTGAGTATGTGCCCTATGGAGGCAAAGACTTTTGTTGTTGTTGTTCACTAATATACCTTCACATTCAGAGCATGCCTTGCACATGGTTAGTGCCAAATAATTATCAGTTGAACAAATGAATTTATAGAAACAAATTTGAAGTTAGTCCAGCCAGTATAATTACAAGGTTTTCTCTAGTAACGTTCAGCTGAATGTACACATTATGGAGTTAGTTAGGTTTAGCAAAGTGTGACTGTTTGCCAAGCAATTTAACAGAGGAAGAAAAAGAAAGCAAGTTAAGGGTATTTACACGGTGTCTCACCATGGCAGAATGAAAAAAATTTATAGTCATTGGACACTGACTAGAGGTGGGAGGCTCCAAGGGGCTGAAGGATAGTGGACATATTTTTTTAAGGGATCAAGTAGTACAGGAAATGATGATCAGAGTGTGAAATATTAGAGATCTAGATTATAATCATGTGAGTAGATGGGTAAGGTAGAACAGAAGAATCGTAGAGTTATGGAAGCCAAGGAACCAAGAGACTAGTGTGTTGAATAGAATAGATTGGTTAGCAATATAATGCTAATGTTGATTCCTCGAGCATTTGATACTACCTAGTATATGTGACAAATAGGGCTTTGTGAGTTATTATGAGAAAAGTTTTATTCATTCTGGATGGCATGGAAATCTTGGAGCCCTGTATTAATGACTCATTTGTATGAGAAAACTGATGACCTAGCCAAAAATAAAATTAGCCTGTAACAATTTCTTGATAGAACTGTTTAGGAATTTGGAGTTCGTTAAAAGAATTGTTCAACCTAAAGTTAGCAGCATTTTTAATTATAAAATTTACTGCTGAGAGGTTTATTTGTAAAGGTTGAAGTAAAACTCTCGCCAAAATAGCATGTTCTTGTTTAGCAAAAAGAGGCTGGACCAAAAAAGAATACTTCTCATTCACTCCTTTGCTTGAGAATATAAGATTTGGTGGAGTAGAAGGATAATATGATAAGAAAAGGGAGTAATTTTGCCATCTCTTCAAATTTGCTTCAAATATTCATCTAGTTAGTAGGAATACCAGAGATCTACACTACTGAGAAACAAACAGAAGTTTAGAAAGTCACAGAAACCTTAAAAAAGAAAACAAGATGTATTTCAAAGTTGACTGAAGGAAAGCTTTGTTTAAAAGGATGAAAGAAAAATTCAGAACTGATAGTGTTGATTTCAAAATCATCCTTTCCCTAAAATATCTGCAGAAATCCCTGAAATTCTTCTCTTACACCCCCAAGCCACAAATAATACAAGGAAAATCGAAAAGAAAAGAGCTGAAACTGACAAGGTGGTTGACCTGATATATTTTATTAGTGATGCAGAATGCTACCAACAAGTCAAAGGTCATTGATAACAAGAGAGAAGATGCTTTTTCTGGCAGGTAAAAAACAGAATTGAAGATGATTTTCTGAACAAAGAAAACCAACTAAGAAAAGTTGCTTTGGTCTTTTAATCAATAATTAATTTTGCTGAATCAGCCAGGCATACTGCTTCTAGAATGTTACCTAGGCTACTCTGTGCCTACTTTTCTGAGACAGAAGCAAATAATGTAGGAAAAAGATCATTTTTTAAAAAAAAAGGAGAAAAACTTCTAAAACAACTCCTACACGAACAGACATTTTTCAAAAGAAGACATACATGTGGCCAAAAGCATATGAAAAAATGCTTAACATCACTAGATATTAGAGGAATACAATTCAAAACCATAATTTGATACCATCTCACACCAGGCTATTTTTAAAAAGTGCAAATATAGCAGATGCTAGTAAGACAGTAGAGAAAAGGAAATGCTTATGCACTGCTGCTGGGAACGTAAATTAGTTTGGCCATTATGGAAAGCAGTTTGGTGATTTCTCAAAGAACTTAAAACAGAACTACCATTCAACACAGCAATCCCATTACTGGGTATATACCCAAAGGAAAATAAATCATTCTACCATAAAGATATTTGTATATGTATGTTCATTACAGCACTATTCACAATAGCAAAGACATGGAATCAACCTAAATGCCCATCAATAGTACACTGGATAAAGAGAATGTGGTACATATAGACCATGGAATACTATGCAGTCATAAAAAAGAATGAGACAGTGTCTTTTGCAGCAACATGGATGAAGCTGGAAGTCATTATCCTAAGCAAACTAACTCAGGGAGAGAAAATCAAATACCTCACGTTCTTACTTTTAAGTGGGAGCTAAAAATGAGTACACATGAACACAAGGGAACAACAGACACTGGAGCCTACTTGAGGTTGGAGGGTGGGAAGAGGGTGTGGAGAAAAATCTACCTATCAGGTGCTATGCTTATTACCTGGGGGATGAAATAATCTATATACCAAACCCCTATGACACTCAGTTTACCTATATAACAAATCTGCACATGTACTTCTGAACTTAAAAGTTAAAAAAAAATCTCCTTAATGTAGTAGCAAATTAGTACAAGATCACACAACATTATCTGTGTAATAGGGTAAGGGAACTAAATTATATAATATAATATACATAATAACAAGTATTGACTCTTTAGTGATGTAAAGACATGACTTATCCATTCATGAATACTTACTGAACCTCCTTTAAAATACAATAAAATACAAAATTTAAGAAGCATAAACCTTCCCTTCACAAAAACTAAAACCCAATTTAGCAATTAATATATTTACATATTATAATATAGTGTCAAGTGGAGTAACTGGAGTAAACAGAAGGATATTTCAATTTTTAGCTAAGTATCTAATGAAATAAGGTAAAAGTAGCAATAATCATCTTCATTTTCTTATCCTAATTAATTTGTTGAATGTGTACTATGTGTAAAGGGTAAAACTCTTAGTTAAGCACTTTATAAGTATCTCTGTCAAATCTTAGAAAATGCTTATGACAGAAGAGCAGAAGACCAAACACCGCATGTTCTCACTCATAGGCGGGTGTTGAACAATGAGAACACATGGACACAGGGAGGGGAGCACTACACACTGGGGTCAGTTGGGGGGAAATAGGGGAGGGATGGTGGGGGGTGGGGAGCTGGGGAGAGATGGCAAGGAGAGAAATGCCAGATGTAGGTGATGGGGAGGAAGGCAGCAAATCACACTGCCACGTGTGTACCTATGCAACAACTTTGCATGTTCTTCACATGTACCCCAAAACCTAAAATGCAATTAAAAAAAAAAAAAAGAAAATGCTTATGAAGATAGATACTACTGTTATCCTCATTTTTAGATGCAAAAGCTCAAGTATGCAAAGATTAAATAAATTACCTAAGGTTTCCTCATATGTCCCTGTGAGGGAGTCAGTCTAACTCCCAAGTCCACGCTTAATTCTTGACTAGTACCTCATATTGTCTCACTTATCTAGTTCAATATTTCTGAAAAAGAAAGGTCCCTTTTCTGGTAGAAGAAAGCTTCATAGAATGGTGAGTTTAATACAGTGTAACTAAAGAAAGAAAAAAAGAGAAAAGAACACGGAAAGGGTGAAGACAGAGCAGTCTGAAAAAAAAAAGATTATCAAATTATTATTTGTGCTCAAGATTAATTTAGAGGTATTGAGTTTTGTGGGAAAGGAGAATGGCATGTTGGAAGATAAATTATTTAACCTTGATACTTAATCTTAGCGACTTTTTTTTTTCCCTAATAATAAAATAGGAGAAATAAAAATACTTATCACAAAAGTTTGTTGTAAAGATTAACTGAAATAAACTGTAAAACACCATTAAAAATAACCTTCATTTTGTGGAATATAAAAGCAGCAAAGCAAATAGGGACGTTCTGTAATATTTTTTATATACCCATAAAATGCCAAAATAAAGATAAATGCACATTCTCTAAAAAAATTATAGTTTAGCATAAGTGGTTTTAAAGGTACATGGACACTATATTTTTACTTACAAGGCTACTAAAATGTACTGAAATTACAGGAGTGGGTGGATCTTTCACTTCAGGCAAAATGGAGAAACAGAGAGCAGAGTTCTCCTCTGGCATGAATCAACTAAAAAACTATCAATCAAGGGATTTCAGATACTGGATGACAAGCACGGAAGAATGGTGATCATTGATAGAAGGGAAATCAATCAGGTAAGCCAAAAATTACCCCACCTTCCCTTGCTGGGAAGTTACATGCAGAAATGCAAGTAAAGGAAATTCTGATGGAGCTTCCTAGTGACACTGAGGTGAGTATGAAGTGGATACATGTGAAGGTCTCTTTGTTCATGGGGCAGAATACTGGATAGGAAGCAACTATGCATAGAAAGAGGTGAGTAGGAAGTGGTCTCATTGTTCATGGGGCAGGTCTCATTGTTCATGGAACAGAATACTGGATAGGAGGCAACTATGCAAAGAGAGGAAAGACAGGGACCATATCATGAATGGCTTTCAACCCAATTCAAAGAATTTTGAATTTCATCCTGAAAAGTATGAGAAATCACTGAAGGTGTTTAAACAGCAGATGATAAGATTTATAGAATAAACCAATAGTGTTTTTCTCCCCAAATACTCTTATTGCTATCTTCTACTAAATACAAATTACCAAGAATTCGAAAGAAGCCATTATCAAGCTCAATGATACATTTTGACAAGGTAAAAATAAAAAAAAAATCATATTATAGCTGCCCTATTTTATTTTAACCAGCAATTGTTGGTTAAAATAAACTGCTCAACAACTTTCCCTTGATTATCTGTATGCTTGATTCTAAACCCATGGGTGACTTGTTAGCAAATGATTTGAAAGTAAGACATAATGCAGAAAATCTTGAAAAGCCTTATTAATTGTTAACTCATTTTGCCTTTAAACTACCTGCTGTACCTCTAAAAGTTGATTATGGGACAAAGACATCAGCAACCCAATAAGGAGAGAATGAGTTTTTTGTTCCATATTTGTAACATGGTACTTTTATTCCCTGCAAGATTCAAATTACCAATCAATCTTAAGTGTTCTTAGGTTTTGAACTTACATAAAGCTTGATTTTTGGGTCAAATTATGAAAGATGCAAATTGACATTTATGACATTAAAGTATGAACTCATTTCATAAACCAGTGAAAGGTAGGCATAAATGCAGCCATTTTTCAGAAAGATTCCTTTTCATGAACAAAATCTGTGACCTAAGGAATTATAAAAATCAGTCACAAAACCAAAGTAAAACTATGTTATTATAAATTGTCTAACTGTGGCAGTATCTACAATTTCAAATATATAGAACTTTTTAATTCATTAATTCAATTTTCATTAACTTTGCCTCCTGAGAAATTACAGAAATAAATTTATATGTATGGATTTTCCATCAAGGTATAAAAATTAATGAGATAGTATACATTCTTTATTTATACTAAGTATTTGAAATCATTGTGTATTTACAGCACATCTCAATTCAAACACCAACATTTCATCAGAAATACTTGATACAGTATTTAGAAATATTATAATATTCCAGTTAGTATATAGCACATAGAACTACAGTATTCTAATATACAGTGTACTAATACAGTATTTAGAAACATTAAGTATGGCATTTAGATTTCATAAAATTTACAGTTGAAAGAGGCAATTTATATGCTCAAGTTGTTCAAAAATGCTTAAAAGCTTTCCATATAATTAAATCAAGTATTTTATATTTAAATTAAAATTTAGAATTTAGTTTCTCAGTCATATGAGCCACATGTCACATGCTTAACTAGCTGCCACATGAGGCTAGTGGATACTATATTGGACAGGCAGTTCTTAAATATGGTAATCTTTACTCACAGACATTACCCATGTATATCACTAATATCTAAGTAGGAGATGAGAGCATGAAGTACTGTTTGGTATCCCATACCAATCCCATAAAAGCCCCAAGTCAGTTTTTCCTTGTTGTCATAGCAATAGCAATATAGCAGCTAGAACTGCAATTCTATTGATCATTTACTTTGGGGATAATAGGTAACTTATATAGCACTTATTACCTGCTAGGCACTCTAATTATTTAACATTTATTGGCTTGGTTAATTCTCCTGACAATGTTATGATGTGCAAAACCTGCTGGTTCACTGCACTCTTAATGTCTCAGTAATATTTTCGTATCACCCCCAAACCAAAATAAATATCTAAGAGTTCCATGTATTATGTAGTTAGGACCTAATAAGTACATATGTGTTAACGATTTGGAGCAGTCACTTGAAATACATACTGAATAAAAGGAGAAATACTTTTTTATTGACACATAATAGATGTACATATTTCCAAAATACATATATTTTAATACATTTATATAATGTGTAAGATGAAATTAGGATACCAATTTCCTTAAGTATCTTTTCTTTATGGTAGGAACATTGAAATTATTTTCCTCTAGCTATTTTGAAATGTACAATAGATTACAGTTAACTATAGTCACTCTACTGCTTCAAACATTGTCTTATTTCTTCTATCTAGCTGTATATTTATATCCATTAATCAACCTCTCTTCATCTCCACCTCACAAGAAATATTATTATTATATTCTTAAATAATCAAAATTCCTTACTGATGTGGTTTGGCTCTGTGTCCCCACCCAAATCTCATGTCAAATTGTAATCCCCATATGTCAGGGAAGGGGGCCTAGAGGGAGGTGACTGGATCAGGGCTATGGATTTCCCCATTGCTCTTCTCATGATAGTGAGTTTTCATAGAGATCTGGTTGTTTGAAACTGTGTCACACTTCCCTCTTTACTGTCTCTTCCTCCTGCCGGCCATGTGAAGACATGCTTGCTTCCCTTCACCTTCTACCATGATTGTAAACTTCCTGAGGCATTCCCAGCCATGCTACCCATATGGCCTATGGCACTGTGAGTCAATGAAACCTCTTTTCTTCATAAATTACCCAGTCTCAGGTACTTGTTATATTAATAGCAATGTGAGAATGGACGAATATACTTACCAAAGATATATATATATATGTCTGCTAGACGTTGCACAAAATTTCCAATTTTGAAAATCAGATTGAATGTTATCATCTTATTTACTGTTCTACATTGATTTTCGTGTAAATACTCTTTTGTTTTTCATGATCACTAAAAAATCAAACTTTATAAAGATATGACACCACTGAAGGAAATAATACATGAACTAACACTGAAACCACTAACCACGTTGAACTAGTAGTTTGGCAATGTATAGGAGGTTTTGGGTATCACTGTTTCTCTTGAAAATTTCAAATATCCTTTTATGGCCACAGGAATTTGCTTAGCCTTCTTGGTAAACAGTTTTGGAAATGACAAGGTAGATAATTATTCTCATTATTTACAAATGAGGAAACAAGCATAGAGATTAAGCAATTTTCCCAGAGTCACAAAGTGAGTTAGGGTAGAACTGGATTTTGAATACAAGTTGTATAGCCCCATTATCTGTAATTTTTAACATTTTATATTTTTATTTCCAACAAATACAGCCCAAAGTATGAGAAACAAATCAATTAAGAAGGCATATCATTCCCTGCCTAGCAAACATCAATTCAGGTCCTAGATCTACGTGTCTTCAGATCCATCTTCTACCCTTTTCCTGCTCTGCTTTGTATTTCAGGGGGTTAAACTCTGCAGGCTATACAAACAAAAATTTTTATCAGGGTCAGTCAATAGAAGACATTACCAAAATATCAGAAGAAAAGAGAAGGAGAAAAGCCAGGATACCTCTACTAATTCCTCTCAGTTCCTTTTCCATAGTTTCAGCCCCAGCCAGGTGACCCAGGTCCTTGAGCTATAGTCCATCCAGCCCAGAGATGTAGTGGCTTCTGACTGTGCCTCCCTGTTTGACTTCTCAGCTATTCAATCGCTGCATATAATCCACTCACTGACAGAGTATCCATCCCTTTGTCCTAGAATATTCCTGACACTTGCTAATACTTCTCCCAACAAGTATAAGGTTTGGATGATCAATGCAGTAGTTCTCAAACCTATATACATATCAAAATAACCTGCACGAATTTTTTTAATATGCAGATTCCTAAGCCATACCAAAAACAAACTGAACTATAAAATCAGGAGTTAGAGCCTAGGAATTTATATTGACCTGAGAGACTAGGGGCAACCAACACAAATTTTAAAAACTCAAGCAAGCAAACAAAAAAACAAACCAATCTTATGTAGCTGAAATTGGAACTACTTAAATCCCACAGAACATACAAAATGATTGTTAAATTAACTCTTATGTGCATGGTATCATGCTAAAATTCAAGTGGAATTTTTACAGTCAGGACAAAAACTAAAATAAGTGTTTCTTTTGAGATTAAAGAATAACAATTAAATGGATACTCTTGCATACAGTTACCAGGCAAAGAAAAGGAAAATGTATATTCTGCAATGCGATTTCCTTGTCTAACATCAAGATGAAACCAAGATCTAGAATTCTGCACAAATAATTCCTTTACTTTTTAGTTTTATGTTTGGATTTTTTTTCAATCTATGAATAAATCTTCAAATAATATTATTAGATTGCCTGTTTTCAAACNAAAAAAAAAAAAAAAAAAAAAAAAAAAAACATGTTTTGAACTATCTGTCCTGGTAATTTCTAGCCAATTAACCCAAATAGCTAAGGCCTCAGTCATCACAAAGCAGAAATGAAATATCCCTCATTGTGTCCTGCCCAAATTTCTGACCCACAAAATCATTAATATAACAAAATGGTTGTTTTATACCACTGTTTTGTGGTAGTTTGTTATATAGCCAAAGATAGCTAAAACAAGGTTTTATTGAAAAGTTTATACTTTTTCTTTGAATATGACATTTTCCTGGGGAAGACTCAGGAGGAAACACGTTCCCTCAAACATATGTATTAAATTACATTAGGATCTCCATAGTTAAGATGAGTTTTCAATGATAAGTAAAACTGATGATTTGTCATGTACTTTATACAATGTTATCATAATGTATCTGGAAAGCCTGGAATGCTATTCTTAAGTTAAAATTAACTTTAATACTAACATCTTGCTTAGGTATTTGAATGCTGTAACATTGGCAAAGAAAGAAATATAGAATAGTTATCCTCTCAAAAAAGCAGCTGAAATGCCAATAGTGATGATACATATCATTTTATTAAATCAGATACAAAGATAAAAGGGCCTTCAGCCACAAGGAATATAGGGAAGTAAAAACATCTTTTTGTTTGTTCATTTTTTTTTTTTTAGTATTCTATCCATTTGACTACTTTAATTTCACCAAATATCACACTGCATAAACTTCTATTGCTAAGAGAAAAGATATGACCAAAAGAAGTCATGAGACCAATTCTAATTTTACCAATATTTCCACAGCTGACTTCATACTCTGCTTGGAATAGTGCTGCTGGGAGACTATTACACTTACATCAATGACAGCAACAAGTTTCCGTATTATTTTAAGCTCCTCTTTGGCATTTATCTTCAAAATCAGCTAAAAGTCCCTCCAGAATGCCAGTTTTTAAACATACTATTTTTACTTCCACATTATTTTTTTATACTCCAATTATCAGGCAGAATTATATTTTTACCTCAATAAGGAGATTATAAAAATACATAGGGTCTGTTCTGGCTAGAAAGTTTAATCTGTATTGGCACCTTTCAAAAGAACACTCACTCAGGATGGCTACTTATGTCATCAACATTATTAAACCAGTATGATGTCTGGAAGACAATGTAAGAAATTTAGTCTCTGCCACCAACCAACTCTTGAAGACAGTTGGGCTAGATCTGTGAGATTTAGTTATCTGCCCACTTAGCACACCCTTCCCTCTTACTGCAATGTGAAAAACATTCCTCCAGGGTTCATGGAGAATGCTTTGAAAATCACTAGTCAGATCGCTTTAAGGTCCTCTTTCCTAATTCTTCAAACTGTTGTTATCATTTAAAATTAAAATAGACATGGAAACCCAAGTAAGGAAAAACTAGAGTTGTGCCTATAAAACAAAAGAAAGATACTGATGAAAGTGAAAAGCAGTAATATGATAAACTCAGTTTAAAAGAAACTACCATATGACTTTATAATCTGATACAATTATTTTCTTACTTTTAGAAAAATGAGCATTTTTATATTCTAGGAGTCATGTTCTCTAAATTATCATTGACTCAAGTTTACTATTTAGAATTTGCCCTTTATTTCACTCTCTCTTTCCATAATTTTTGCATACTAACCGGACATTTGGGCTTTTCTGATTTAATTTGAGAAACAAACTTTTAGCACTTAGGATACAGTGGAAAATAAGATATTTTTGTCTTTGAGGAGCTCATATTCCAGAGTAGAAATGGAGGATGAGAGGAAATCAATAAACCTAAATATAGTAACAGAAGAATTTTAACGTGAATGCTTAATAACGATTGACAAATAAGTATATGCTAATAACATGCAAACATATGTATAGTTCTTCTATACAAATAACAAATACCTGAGTCTGACATTCTCAAAATTTTAGTCCACATCATAATCTTAAACAGAGACTTTTATTTATAATATTTTAATGGACCCCTGTTTCTAGCTTCCCTGCTTTTGCCCTAGGCTCCTTGAGAGTGTACTCAACATAGCAGTCAGAATAATGCTTTCAAAACATGTCAGACAATGTCACTCATTCCTCCGCTCAAAACTCTGCAATGATTTACCATTTTACTTAGAATAAAAGCCAGTGTTCATTCAATGGCCTAAAAAACTCTTGTATGATCAGTCATCTGAGCACTACCACCCTCCCCTATTCCCATTAGCCTTCTGACATCATCTTTTTCTCTTACCACTCTTCTTGCTCATTATATGCTCCTCATATGGGCATCCTTGCTTTTCCTTGAAAACACCAGCCACATGTGGTATAGCTTTCAGGTCTTTACCTTACTCTGGCTTTTCCTTTGCCTGAATGCTATCTTCACAGATTTATCCCCATTCTAACTACTTATCTCTTAACAAGCCTTTGCCAATATGTCTTATTCTTGAGACTCTATTTATCCTATGAAAAACTGTAACTAGCTTTTTCCACAACCCCATCTTCCCAATAACCCTTTGCTTTTCTCTGGTTGTTTTTCATAGCAAGTATCACTTTCTTACATATTAGACAACTTACCTACTCTGCTTATTATAGGATCTGCCCTGCTAGAAGTTAACTTCCATAGTGGCAGAGTTCTTTTTATGCACTGACTTATCCCAAGCACTGAGAAAAGTGCCTGGCACATTGTAGGTGTTCAATAAATATATGCTAAATAAATGAGCAAATGACCTTTTTCCTAGAACAAAAGAGTACTTCAAGAAAATACTGAGTGTATCATCATTGTGAGAAATATATAAGCTCTTTAAAAATATGGCTTTTATTTTCTGACAATCAAGTCTTCTTAAATAAGTACATTTTGCTTTTTTAAAAAAGTTTGAAACATGTCAGACAATTAAAAGGGTCATCCATTATTCAATTTTTTAATCCATATTTCTCTAACTATTCAAAAGACTTGGCTATCCCCTATGCCTTTCCTCTATTATCTATGTTTCTTATCTTTTAAATCCTTCTAACATCTGATAAGAAGCTGGTTAAGACTGAGTCAAGCTAAATGTTGGGAAACCCAGGACAAGTTAAAAGACTGCGAATACATCAATGCAGATCAATCATTTAAAAGATGAGGTGTATTTTAGAGGAACAAGGACTAAGCCTGAGGGATAAATTTAAGATTTTAATCCTAGTAGAACAAGTTATTTGTTATTTTTATTTTTATTTTTTTTTGAGACAGAGTTTTGCTCTTGTTACTCAGACTGGAGTGCAATGGCGCGATCTCGGCTCACCGCAGCCTCCGCCTCCTGGGTTCAGGCAATTCTCCTGCCTCAGCCTCCTGAGTAGCTGGGATTATAGGTACGCGCCACCATGCCCAGCTAATTTTTGTATTTTTAGTAGAGACGGGGTTTCACTATGTTGACCAGGATGGTCTCGAGCTCTTGACCTCGTGATCCACCCGCCTCGGCCTCCCAAAGTGCTGGGATTACAGGCGTGAGCCACCGCGCCCAGCACAAGTTATTTGTTGTATGACAGGATCTCTGCTACTTCATCTCAAAAACTGTTACAGAAATCCTAACCCTACATTTAATCCTAATATTCTATACAGTCAATGTGATGAAATGAAATAAATGAATGTGAATGCACATTAGAGATTGTTAAGTTTTGGTGAAATGTTGAGCTATTGTTATTCATAGTCTAATCCATACAAAAGACACCTATATTAAAATCCTTGATTATTCAGAAATCTTTGTAGATTATATAACTTTGTTACTTAAAGTACATTCTTCTCATTTAACAAATATTTACAAACAAAGTATAGCTGATTTTTACATGATAATTAACACTGAATGAACAAATGAATGTGTTAATGTATGAATTTACTTAGTTTTAATGAAACTGAAGTAGCCCATGAAAAGTTAAGTATTACATGGCAACTTTATTTAAAGAATATTTGCAACTGCATCATTTATAAGGCAGTAGATCAGAGGCATCTCTTCTATTTTACTTGCTATGTTTGTTACTGGATTGATCCCTTTGCTCCTTCAACAAATATTTATTGATACCCTATTACGACCAGCAACTGTTATAGGTATTAGATCTATATCAGTAAGGGAAACATGTTTCTACTGTCATGGTAGTTATATTGTAGTTGGGGTAAATAGACAATAAACTAGTAGTTATTATTTATAACAAATCTGTACTATGCCAAAGGGCAATAATGTTGTAGAGAAAACATAAAGCAAGGGTAAGGAATTGCAAAATACTGGGGTTGAGGCATAAATCTGATACTTTACACAGAAAAGTCTGACAGAAGACATTCGAGCAGAGACCTGAAAGAAATGAAGGAATGTGTCACAGAATTTCTGGGAAGTGGAGATAGCTTGGAAGTGCAAACATGCTAGGAGTGCTTAAAGAACAAGAAGGCAGCTGGAAAGCTGGTGGGGCTGGAATGGAATAAAAAAACAGGGGTCCAGCCAGGTGCTCATGCCTGTAGTCCCAGCATTTTGGGAGGCTGAGGCGGGCAGATCACAAGGTCAAGAGATCGAGACCATCCTGGCCAACATGATAAAACCCCATCTGTACTAAAAATAGAAAAATTGGTTGGGCATGGTGGCGGGTGCCTGTAGTCCCAGCTACTTGGGAGGCTGAGGCAGAAGAATTGCTTGAACATGGGAAGTGGAGGTTGCAGTGAGCAGAGATTGCGCCACTGCATTCTAGCCTGGTGACAGAGCAAGGCTCTATCACAACAACAAAAAAACAGGTTCCACATAGCAAAGAAAAAACATGATCCAATTTGTTTTTTAAAAAGATAACTTGCCCTGTTGTTGAGACTACAGAAGTATTTTAACGGCAGAAGCTGGGAGACAAGTCAAAAGACAAAGTTCTAGTTAGGAGATGATGGTGGCCTGGACCAGGGTGGTAATGCTAAAGTGATAGGTAGGGGTCAGATTTCATATACACCTTGAAGGTAGAGTTAATGGGATTTCCAACAGAAGTGTACTGGCATATAAAAAGGATGAGTATTCTTTTTTTTTTTTATTAAAAGAATTTTATTTTGCCTGAGCAAATAGAAATTGCCTTTAACAGATGGGTTGGACTCAGGGCAATGCAGGTTGTAAGGAGAAGATCAAAAATTTTGTTTAAACATATAAGATCTGAGATTTTTATTAGCCAGCTAGTGGAAATGCTAACTAAGCAGTTTGATGGATAAGGCTGAAGATAAAAAACATGGAGTCATCACTGTGTAGATAGTTACGTAGACAGTGAGACTAGATAAGATTACTGAAGGAATGGGTGTAAATAGAAAAGAGGCCTGTAGAATGAGCGTTAAAGAAGAACAAATATTAGGAGGAAAGGAGAAAGGACACACGAAGAGTCTGAGAAGGAACAGTCCAGACAGGAGAGAAAAAAAGAATCCAAATAAAATCATTTGAAGGAATAGGAAATAATCACCTATGGCACCTGGCTTATGTGTTTTATCTAAGCTGAGAAATGAGAACTAACCACTGAATTTGGCATTGTGAATACCACCGGAGTCTTTGACAAGAAGAGTGTTGGTACAGTTGTGGGGTGGGGCAGCTGAAAGCCTTATCTGGAGGAGTCTAAGAAAGAATAGAGAGGGAGGAATTCAAAACAGTGAATATTGACAACGGATGGCATACTACAAAGGGGAAGTATTCCTCACCACTCTAATTGTACTTGGATGTTAGCTGAGTGACTGACTCCAAATTAATAAGCAGGAGAAACAACTGCTATGGTAACAATAATTAGCATTTTATTTTAATTATTATTATTTTATAACTTATGCCTTACTCATCATAAGGAAGATGAGGTGACTGAGGCTTTGAGTAACTTGCCCAATGTCAGAGAGTTGAAGGAAGACTGAAAATAATCCTGTATTCGAGAGACTTTTATCATTTAAGTTAAAAAAAAAATTAGCCACAGTATATATATGAGTATTTGGATGCCACACAAGGGAAAAAAAAAGGCTCCTGGTTTACATAAACAAAGAAATGCAGTCATTTATACAAGCAAAATTACTTTAAACACATCTTTTCCTATTCTGTCTTATAACTATCCTGATTACTTCCAAAGCAGTCTACTAGTATTACTATTCGAAGTTGTAGTCTTGTTTTAATTATTATGTATGTTATTAAGCAGTACATTGTGTCCTAAAAATTGAGTAAAAAGGAGAGCTCCTGATTTATAGTGTACTCCATTTTTGGCATTTACATTCACTGCATTTGAGAATATAAATGTACATTTTAAGTCACTCAAAATAAAACTGTATTCATGAAATTAGATGTGATTCCTCAATGTGATGAGATTAAGGGCAAAATTTAAAAAAAAATAAATAAAGGCTAAATTTTGTGTCTACTTCAATTCCCTGCAAACAGGTAGATAATTTTTTGAAATTCCAAGCTTGGACGAGCTCTTATTCTATTTTTTCTCATGATGTGTATGCTGCTATATTAATAAGAGAAAAAAATGGGTCAAGCCCTGATAGATATTCAGAGTGTGGGTGGAAATCCTTTGACGAGCTTTCTGGGGATGCCTATAACATGGGAGTAGCTGTTGAGATTCCAGGAGAAAAAGATAAAATTCTGTCAGTAGCAATATCTCTTACAAATAAACCCTTTCACACCCACTAAAAAGGAGGTTAGAAAGGTGCCTGAAAACTAGCAATTAACCAACATCATTGCAAAATTTTAGTGTAGAGAATCCTATGCTGAGCCTACATGCTGCCCACAGTATGTTCCTTTTAATATACTTGCTGATATGAAACATGCTCCAAGACACAAAAGAAATAAAAGTGTTAATATGAAAAGTACTTTTAAAATTATTCCATGAATCTAAATATCTTTAATTATTATATAACAACTTAATATTATATAGTATACCTTTTTTTCTTTCAAAAAATGATTAATTTTATGTATAGGAGTATATATGCCAAATATGAATTTTTCAGATTCAGTGAAAACAAACTAGCATTATTCAGAAATAAAGTTTATTTATAATATAGAGTATCTAAATATCTTTTTCTAGTGATAATATATATAATTCCCATGTAGATTCCTTTGGCACAGGACTGCCAGTGGAAATAGTAGTGAAAACTAGTTTCTCCATAGTAAAAGCTAGCAGTAAGGATTTGGACCTCATTGGAAGATAGATATGGCATATCTAATTGGGCTTAGATATTTCTACATAAATATTTATGTAGAATATTATTATTCTTTCTCAATAAAGAATTTGCCATTTACTCCACAATCCTCTCTAGAACTTAGATCTAGACTTATAACGTATTTTAAAGAATAGTCTAGATATTTTTAAAGGTTCTATTTATATTGTACAATGCAAATTAAGATAAACTCAGCCCATTATATCTAATTTCTATTTTATACATTTGATATAGAAAATGAAAAATTATCATCCATTCATTTATTCATCTAAGCATCCATTCATTATGATATTGAGTATATCCTATGTGCCAGGAACTATAGAAAATTTTGAAAGTACAAAGTCTGTTAAGACATAGCAATACTTCAAGGGGCATATAATATATGGAAGTAAACCAATAGAATGATGAAAAGCTTGGATAAAGGTGGCACAGGGTGTGCTGAGGAATAGGAGAGAAAAATTTAAATCCAACTGGAAGTATCTGGGTGATTTTACAGAGAAAATAGTGCTAAGTCTTGAAACACAAGTGAGGTGAATAACACTAGGAAAATAAAGAGCACATAGACATGGACAGTGATATGGCACAACATCGTGAGTTAATGTACAAGTAGTTTAGATTTCAAGGAGGGTATGAGAAGACTGTTGTAAAGTCATAAGAGATGAATTTAGAGAAAAGAAAGGTCATATCCTCAATGGCCTCCTGTGGTAAGCAGAAAAGCTTAACTTTATTCTGAAAGTAATGATGCATCATTGAAAAATGTAAGAATTTTACCATAGGAAAAAAATCCTGTTTTATAGAAGTATTCTTTGAATAGTTTACTTAATTTGATCAATGATACCTTAATCCGTTACATGTTATTATTTTGTATTTTATTTCTCCTATGAAATGTCCATCATATATCCTATGTAATAAGTACTCTTCCTCCTTGTAATTATTTGTTGAAATAATATTTTATTTAAATAACATAGTTATTCCATGCTATAAAGGCAAGGCATATTACCTTGGTATTTATTATTTTTGGGTCCTGACACTTATCTTAAATACTTGTTAATTATCTGTCTTTCCTGAGAAAGTAAGAAGGCATTATATGGAGCTTTTATCCAGCTGTAATACCAGAATATGGTTTAATATCTGACCCAAAACAGTATTTTAAATTGAATTAAATGAGCAACAATGCTAACAAAGAAAATAAGAATATATATTCCCCAAATAATTTAAGTTTGAATTTAGAATATGTTTGGTAATTTCCCTTCCAGGAGATTTACTTACCTGATCTCACAGAGGTTTACTTGTCTAACTATTAGATAATGAGCTCTGTCTTGTGGTACACAGGCCTTATTTTGAGCTTCTGAGCATTCCCCACATCAAGTCTATTTCCCCATACACAGCAGGCACTAAAATGCACATTGAATTGTGCATTAAATTTAGATTGTATTCTCTCAGGAAAAAATAAAAAAGAAAATACTAAAGTAGATAATCCAATCCAGCAGCTGTTTGTCTCAGTTTTACTTTAAATATCAGGCAAAAATGGGGGTGTCGAGAACAGGAGGATTATACATGTAATTATAGCAAACTCCTTTTGATTTAATTAGTTGATGACTTAGAGAAAATACAACTATTGTTTTCATTCTTTTAATAACTCAGAAGCCCAAACATAAAGGATTCTACTAAAATTTTCTCATATGTAATAAAATATGTCTCTAAATATGTATTATTTACCCAAGATAAAATGAAGTCTTTCTAGGTATAGTCATTCTTGTACTGAACAAGCTGCTATTCTTATCCTGTACCATATGGATATGTTCAAATGACGTAGGCAATAAAAATGGATTATCTCAAGTTTGTGAAGAGGTAATTCATTTTCTCATAGTTATCATAATATAAATATCATTTGCATTTCAAATATTCACATTGACTTCCACGAATCAGTTTTGAAACTTTTAAGCCAAATATTCTAAGAATAAATATATAACAGTACTTAGGAATGGATACAGAGGTGTTAATTATAATATATTGGTCTATAGTTAAATTTGTATTTGTCTAAGACAAAAAAAAGACTTTATTTAAAATAAACACAGATTCTGTCTCCTTATGTCAGTAATAAGCTAATTAATCAACAATGAATTTAAATGTACAGGTAATGAAAGTAACTCAGGAATTAGCCTTGCAGAATTTTCAGGATTCAGAAGAAGAAATGGCTAAAAATTAAACCTTGCAAAACCTTCCACCTTCTTTACTGAGAAAAAAGTAGATTCCAGAAAGCCAGTAGCATATAAATATAGAAGGAGAGAGTCAAAGAAGACACATAAGAATGAACTTCTGATTGATTCATGATATTCGTATGATATTAGTTATTTTATCTAAAGCCAAAAAGTGAGGGAAAAATCAAAATCATAAAAAGTAGATCTGGGGGTTAAAATAAGACAATAATACAGCTCAATACAGCAGTGTCTGTAATTGTGACAGGCTGTCTCAGTCCATTCAGGGTGCTATAATAAAACATCTTAGACTGGGTAATTTATTGAAACAGAAATTTATTTCTCATAGTTCTAGAGCCTGGGAAGTCCAAGATCAAAATGCCAGCAGATTTAGTGTCTGGTGAAGGCATGTTCCCTGCTTAAAAGGGAGCCTCTTGCTGTATCCTCACATGGCAGAAGGACAAAGCAGCTCCCTACAATCTTTTATAAGAGCATTAATTCCATTCCTGAGGGCACAACAGTCATAAGTTAATCACTTCCCCAAAGACATCATTTATTAATAATATTAGGTTCCAGCACAGGAATTTGGGGGAGACACCAATATTCAGATCATTGCACAGGTACAGCATTCAGTATTTACACTGACAAGGGAAGAAAGTTTATAACAAAAGGCAGATGCCAGAGTACTTTACAAGGTGGGGGAAGTACTCACCTTGTAAATGCAGTGTTCCAGGCCTCAAATCTTAAAACAATTCTATCTGTGCATGTTAAGGAACTAAGTAGGTAAAGATAGGAAATTGCCAATCATCATCTTGGTGTATGCCAGTGAAACTTTGCAAGCTCTTAGCATAATGACAATAATAATTAGTATAACTATGTATTAACTCACATAATAACTATAATAAAGCAACTATAGCTAACATTTATTAAACAATTTTATGATAAACAATCTAATTGCATAAACTTATTTAATCTTCATAACAGCCCATGAGGTAGGTATTAATAGTACCTCATTTTAAAGGTATAAAAATACAGACTTAGAAAGATTAAGTCATTGATCTAAAAATCTCATAGCTAGAAAGGTAGAATGAAGACTCTAAATCAAGACTGTTTGATTCTAAAATCTAGACTACTTTCTCACATCTGTGGGGATGGACATTTGAAATAAGCCAGATCCAGATGAGTTCAAAGAGGGAGGAACCAGCTAGAAATAAAGAAGTTTCAGGTATCTTGTAAGTTTCTGGCACAAATTAAAAATTAAAAAATAGCATATCCAAGCAGGGATATGACGTGTGTTAGACATAGTTTGTCTTCAATAAACATTTAATATACAACAATACTTAATTTATCTTCACATGATAAACTATGATATTCTTACTCCATTCCATTAAATTCTGATCAGGACCCAATAAATGATTTCATGACTCATTAATAAGATACTCTACACTGTGGTCTAAGCCTAATTCTGTCATTTCTATGA
Organism: Cebus imitator; assembly: GCF_001604975.1. Lineage (NCBI taxonomy): Eukaryota > Metazoa > Chordata > Mammalia > Primates > Cebidae > Cebus > Cebus imitator. Next base: position 328,513 of record NW_016107510.1, on the reverse strand, counting down.
AGCATGTACTATTATTATCTCCATTTTTAAAGATGAGAAAACTGAGTAGCAGAGTGGTTAAGTAACTTACATATTTATGGAATAAACATATATGGCTCAAGCCATGGGACTATGTTTAGTAGACCAAAGTCAAGTTTTACCTCCTTAAACAAATAGCTTCAGCTTACAAGGCTAACATCTTCTAGGCAAAAGTTATATTGAATAATATTCAATGGGATAAAATACAATATCCTGTTTTAGTTATGTTTGTGTTACCAAAAACAATTAACAGGTAACAGACCATCATCAATAGTTCAAAATGGTCTAGTTAATTTTTCCAAGTTGTCTTTTTTCATACTTGTTTATATTTGTGAAAATTGTTTCACTTTGATAGCACATGACAGAACAGACCTCTCATGGTTAGTAAGATTAATAACAACTGTGTCTCATATCTAATCTTAGAAGTCTAAATTTTAGGTAGATAGGGCTTTTTATTCTTTTACATGATTTTACACTGGCCTTGGAGTCAAAATTCCTGGGTTTCAGTTTTGACTGTTCAACAACGTGACTAAATTGCTTATTGAAGAATATTGTAGTGGGGTAGAAAGAATACAAGCAGCAAACCTGATGCTATGAGTTCTAGACTTGTCATTGCCATGGCTTCCTGTGTAAATTTGACCAAAAATTAAAAATCGTGGCTTAAAAGAAAGAGAAGGAAAATTATAAACTTCAAGTGCTAGAAAATACGACTACACAACTTAGTGAGATCATGTGGGTAGTTTAGAATAGACTATATTATATGGATAAATATTTTTGTAACTCTCTAATTATATTACTGTGTTAGCTAGCTTCCCTCTTTTGTTCCATAGTAATATAATTTGTTTGTTTAATCTTTTCTGAAAACAAATCAATGAAAGTTCAAATAGTATAAATCACTAAAAATAGTCCCCAAAGATCTGGCAGAATACAGAAAACCTACCTCTTCTTACCAAATACAAGTCTGAACCTTGATTCAAGGCAGTGGAGCCAGTTAGGAAAAAGGTTAAGAATGTTCCATTCATACCCATTGCCTCAGAGACACAAGAGAGCACCAGAAGGAAGCTGTTCCTTGATGTGTATACTCAGTTCACAAATAAAACATAGAAATGAAATAATAAGAGAAGATATAAAAAGGATTTAACAGAAAATAGAAAGTCAGCAAATTAAATAAGATTACAACTTCTAATAGCTCAATTAAAACTTGAAGAATATTGACAGTCAAAACCATAAACAATACTATAGAAAATAAAATCCTTAACCCAGAGAATAATCTCAAAGAGATTTCACAGAATCCTGCAGTAAAGTGAAAATAGGTGGAAACACTAAGTGAATAAATAAAAGACATGCAGGACAGATAAGATACATCTAACCAACAAATAATAAGGGCTCATAAGGTAGAAAATAGAAATAAGGGTAGAGAGAATACTGAAACAAAAAGTCATCTTTGTAGAAGAAAGACCTGATCCACAGGACAAAAATTCTTCATGAAGTATATAGAAAATTAACTAAAAGTGACCAATCAGTAATATTTCTAAGTAAAATCTATAAATATCAAAAATTTTCAAAGAACTATATCTAATAAGCAACCAGTCCGGGATTGAAAAGAACAAGTGAGAAACAGATTTTCAAGGAACAGGAAAAAAAAAAACAAACTAGGTTGACCTCAGACCTCCACAGTACAACAACCAGAAGAAAATGAGTGGTATCTATAAAATTTCCCAAATTCTATACTCTATCAATTTTTTACCAGGTAAGAAGGCATGAGAAATACTGTTTCCTCAGGTAAACAAAAGCTTAGATGTATCCTTTCTGTATATTTATAGAAAAACTAAATAAAGATATAATCAATTTACTGAGACATGAACCCACATAATGAACTCAAAATGGGACTGAAAATATTATAAAAAGGCTAGTAGGCTCATTGAAATAAATTATAATGACCTAAGTGTAAAGAATTATTTTAGATAATACAGCCAAAAATGCAAATGCTAACTAATAGTTATCACAAGAGTAGATATTAATATCTAAAACCCAAGATAGTATTTAAAATGCCTAGAAGGGTGGCAGAAGAAGAAAAAATACAAATAAAGGAGTATTACTTTGTCAACTTACATGACGGTGGATAATCAATAAATATTATTTTATTCTGCATACTTAAAAAGTGTTTAAATACTTTTTATCTTAAAAAGTACTAAATTAAAAAATGAGTAAATTTAAAAAATAAAAGGTAAAACCAAATATATATAATGAAAACAAATTATAAAAGTTCAATAAAACACAAAATAAAACATAAAAATAAAAAATACAAAACAGGTGTATCCTGATATAATTGCCCTTTTATAGAAAACACACTCAGATTTGTTTACACAAAATACATCAGGTATTTGCTGTTAATTAAATTACCAACAATATGAATATGGATAACAATATATAAGAATTAGGGTTCTAATAAGTTACAACTATATGATAAAAATACTCTAAAACCAATAAAATTATGTGTTTTAAAATAATTTAATGAAACAGGAATTTACTGATAACATATATGTAGAATCCATTTAGTAAATTTAGCAAAATATATATACATGTGGCATATATGAACATATCTGCATAGATAACCAAAGTAATTAGAAGGAAATATTCCAACTGTTTACACTGGTGTTAGGACTATGAATTATTTTAATATTTTTCTCAATACTTTCCTGCATTTTATAATTTTAATTTAGAAAAAAATTCACTAAGAAACACAAAATACCAGAATAACTGGAAGGAAACAACTGCCTTCTGGATTGGGATACAAAATAAAGATGTCAATTCTTTATAACAAATTATGCATTTAATACAATTAATCAAAATGAATTTGAAACTTTGCCAGGGTATTTTAACATTTTAGATGTATAAAAAGTGAAAGTGTCCTTAATAGTTCAAATAAGAAATAGTACATATAATGAAATACTGACAATTAGAAAGATGATATACATAAAGCTACTAACCCTGATTACCTAAAGTGGTAGAATTATGGGTGAGTTTATATTTTTCTATTACATATTTACCCCAGTAAGCATATCTACTTTTATAAAATGTTGAAAATAACAGGTCATTATATTTTTCAAATCTGCTTAAAATAATAGTAAAATGATGGAATGATTTTCATTTTCTTTATACATACATGTATTCTCTAACTTTAGTATACACAGTATGTATTATTTCTAAATTCAGAAGATAAAAACTTTGATTTTTAAAATTGTCTTCTAACATCCATCTTCCACTACGTTAAAAAGTCAACCAACACCTCACTGCTCCAATTTAAATGTGTTTCCTCTTATACAGTCAGTCTTCAGAGGAAATAGGGAAAAGTTTCAGTCTTCAAACAACAGGTGATCTGACATGTCATCTTTTCTGAAAGAGCTAAAACGGGTTAGCCTAAAACTCAGCCTTCCCATGAATTCTCAGTTTTCTGTAAAAATGTTAGTTTCTATTTCTGACTTAGTTTTGACAGAGTAAAGGACATGGGATTTTTAAAGAGAAACTTAACTCTTCTTTTAGAGTAACAGCAAAATAAATAAAAGAAAAAAATTTCTGTATTTCTTCAAAAGATACATTAAAATGACAACATGTTTCATTGTGTGCTCTACTATAGATTGTAATTACATAAATATTTTTAAGAAGATATGCAATCTATCTTATCTACTCATCCTTTCAACCAACTCTCCGTCTATCCATTATTCCCAGAAATAATCCCAAACCCAAATTTGCGTTTTTCTTTCTCATGCATACTTTATTACTATATATGTGGATATTAATAAATTATATATATAGCATTACTCTGCATTTTCTATTTTGCATATATATGCAGAGATGTAATCATACAATCTCTAGGTTTTACTTAATCATTGTTTTCGCTTTCCCTGAACCTCCCTCCATTGTTAGTCCTGTCTTTCTCAAGTTCTCTATGATTACATACAGAAGCAATATATGCATAAAGCTCACAGGAAGTGTAAAAAAAATGTTTTCTTAGATATTCTTTTACTTAGATGGAATAGGTTCTAAGCAGATTATATATTTTTTATATTAAAAGATGTCCACCCAAAATAGATGAAGGTATCTTTTTCTGCATATCCTCACTAGCAAAATTATGTTTTCCAGTGTATTATACCATTATTATTTTGATTGCCCTCATATATTGCTACTGAATTTGAGCACCTTTTCATAGCTTAATCATTTATGAATCACCTTTCTATATGTTTTGTCTTCTCTCTAGTTTTGTAAGAACTCTTCCTATATATCAATCTTTTTCCTATCTTCTATATTACTAACATTTATTTTCCAAATTAGCTGTTAGAAATTACCAAACTCTTCTTGCCATGTTTTAAAAAATTATATAATCATATTTTATAGATTTATGATTTCTAGTCTTAAGAAGTGTCTCACCCCTAGATTGTGGATGTAGCCTCTCCAATTTTCTCATAGAAGTTGTATTTTCAAATTTTCACATATTTTTTGTACCATCTAGAAGTAATTTTTAAATCAAAAATTTTAAATGGGTTTATTTTATTTTCTTCAAGTCTGACAGGCACTGTAATAGCATCATTTATTTCATAATCTACCACTTTCTCAATGAATTAAAATAATTTTATCTTCAACTAAATTCCTTTGTTTAGCAGACTCAATTTTGGATTCCTTTCTCCATTAATCTACTTGCCTATTCTTGTATCAATGTTTTATTGATTCATTACAATGATTTGATAGTGTAATCTGACATCTGGTAAGGCAGGTCTCCTCTCATTTTTTAATTCAAAAAACATCTTGTCACTTTTTGCCCCATATAAACTAAGGATCGCATCATCCAAACTTTAAAAACAATATACATGTACAATACATGTATACATGAATTTTTGGAGCATTAACTCTTTTTATTTGTATTCTTTCTGTCTATCCATCCTGCATCCATCCATCCATCCATCCATCCATCCATCCATCCATCCATCCAAATTGAGACAGGATCTTGCTCTGCTGCCAAGGTTGGAGTGCAATGGCTAACTACAGCCCACTGCAATTTCAACTTCCTTAGTACCACCACAGCCTCCTGAGTACCTGGGACGACAGGTGCACACCACCATTTCCCTGCAAGAAATGGTGTCTCGCTATGTTGCCAGGACTGATCTCTAACTCCTGGGCTCAAGAGATCCTCCTGCCTTAGCCTCACAAAGTGATGGGGTATGAACCTCTTCACTCCACCCTCTTTTTATATTAATTATCTCTGCCTCGAAACAAATATGTCTTCCCTTTTGTTCAAATCTTCTTGTGTGTCCTTCAAAAAGATTATAATTTTCTTTCATTTGGAAGTGTGCTTTTTGTTAAATTTATTACTAAATATTTTATATAATTTTAGCTGCTTTTGTGTATAGCCTATTTTTTCCCATTTCCCTTTCTAGGTACTATTGGGGCTCAGAAAACAATACCCTCAAATGAAGGACTAAGAAGCAGCCTTAGAAGCAAAGTTACCTTCTGACCACCTCTTTACCTCCTGTCTCTCATTCTCCTCAGAGGCAAGATACTAGAATCCCTCTTCCCCAAGGTGGGTCATAGAAACCAGTACCCCTTTTCTCCAAAGCCAGCTTTAAAGCCCAAAATATTACTCTAACCTCCCCCATAGAAACCAGAACTTTTTTTCTCCAAAGCCAGCTTCAAAGCCTAAAATACTACTCTAACCTACCCTACTTCTTTCTGTAGTAGATGGCCATAACAAAATTAGGACACTCATTCCACAGAAGTCCTACCTTGATACCCAAGAGAAAAGAATGCTGCATACAGAGCCTTATTGAGTTCCCCCAACTCAGTCAGTTGATCAAATAAATTTGCTATTCTTTTCTCTTGTCAACCTCTCTTTGTTATAGGGGTATCAACAGTGACTCTTATGTTGGAAAAGAAAGGGATTACTTCCTTTTTGTCCCTAGAGTTCTTCTATTCTGAATAGAGTTTTAAATTTTTATCTAACCGTCTTATCATCTTATTACTTTTTAAGTATTTTGAGTTTTGAACTCTTCAGTAAATCATTATAAGAATAATATTCTAATCTTTCATTAGCCTTTGTCAGACCTTTAAAAAATGTAGAGAAATAATATTTATAGAAGTTAAATCCTATTTACATCCTAATTTTGTCTTAAATAATTCACATTTTAGGAAAATAATTACTGCTTGTCCTTGATTGCAAATATTTTACATTTAAGTAGTTTCCTTATATTTAACAGAAATTTTAATAAGAATAGCTAGCTGATTATTGTCATGCTTATCAATCTATCATTGATTAAGAACTGACATAGAATGTCCTGTTTTCATGAAATAAACTTCATTAGGCCACAGCTATTACTGTTTTAATTAAATGACAGGTGCATTAGATATATTACTATTTCCTTTACAATTTTTGTATTTCTATACTTCAGCAAACTTAGACTTTTTTCCATTTTATACTGTCTCTATCAAGATACGGTGTTAGGCCAAGCATGGTGGCTCCTATCTATAATCCCTAGTCCTTTGAGAGGTCGAGGTAGGATGATTACTTGAGCTGAGGAGTTCAAGACCAGCCTGAGCAACACAGGAAGACCTTATCTCTACTAAAAAAAAAAAAATTAACCAGGTGCATACCTGTTGTCCCAACTTGAGAAGCTGAGGCAGAAGGGTCACTTGAGCCCAGGAAATAGAGGCTGCGGTGAGCTATGATGGCATCACTGCACTCCAGCCTGGGCAATAGAGTGAGAGCTTATCTCCCCAAAAAAAAAAAAAAAAGATGGGTATTAAAATTATGCTAGATTTATAATATTAACTGAAATAACTTTCCAAATTTACCATGGTCAGAATTAGTGTAATAGGCATTGCTTTTTCCATTTTTTTTTTCCACAATTAGATAACTGCAAATCCATCTGGTCAGGGAGCTTTTTTTCTACATACTTCAGTTATCTTCTAATTTCTATTATGGTAATGACATTCAAATTTTATAAATATTAATCAAATTTTATATTTTGTTAGGATATTAATATCAATCATTTTATCTAGGTTTTATAAGTTACCAGAGTTGCAGTTGTATGATCTTATGACGAACTTACGTGTGTCTATGGTTAGTCTTCTCTCTCAATCTTATTCACACATTTTAGCTCTAGTAATCAGGCTCAAAAGCGATTTTGCTATTTTCAAAGAATGATCTCTTGGGATTGTTTATCCTTTCTATTTTTTCGTTTATAGTTTCCTTGATTCTAGCTTTTATCTGTATTAATTCCTTCTTCTTGGCTTCCTCCGATTTGTTTTCTTGTTCTTATCTAATTTATTATGTTCGACAAAGAAATCATTTTGTCAATGAAGTAAAAAAGTCTCAAGACTTAAGCCAAGGCAGTAATATTTAATACAATGAGATTATGAGACTAGGGAGTAGAATCTATGTCCCAGGTCTCTTCCAATAAAGTCGCTTATGCTTTTTAGAAAATCACTTCATCTATCTGGCTAATAGTTTCCACATCTATAAATTGAAAAGAATATATAGTCTGATAGTTCCTGTTAAGTTAAAAAAAAAATTACACATGATAATATTTGTAAACTTTCAGCTCCATTTGAGAAAGTGGGGTGTTTAAAGGAATAAGAGACATTGAAACACCTGAATTAGGAATCATTGCCTTAAGAAACAACAATATCTTAGGAAAATTCTATTTTTCTATGACAGCAAAATATGACTGGCCCTCCTGATCTGTGTATTCCACATCAATTGATTCAACTTACTGCAGATCAGAAAAAAAAGTGCATCTATACTGAACATGTACAAAACTTTTTTTTTACTTGTCATTATTCCCTAAACAATAAAGTTTAACAACTGTTTAAACAGCATTTGCTTTGTATTAGGTAAGTAACTTAGAGAAGATTTAAAGTATATGGGAGGATGTGTATAGGTTATGTGCAAATACTATGTCATTTTATATAAGGGACTTGAGCAAACATGAATTTTGGTATCCACTTCTCCTCAGGTACAAAGGAACTGTACCTGTTGTATAAAAAAAACTGTTGTATAAAAGAGGCCTATACTTTATGAACGTTCACATCATAATCCAGTGAACTCACACAATGTTTCACAAATGTGAATGCTCTAATAAAACTTCTTCTTAAAGAAGGTGCATCTAAGTTACACTGGAGAAGACAGAAAGATTTAAAACATTAATATTTAGTATCATGTCCTTAAACCACATCTTCATATTATTCTTGGAAGAAATGAAATAATCTAGGGTCAAAGGGTAGGTTTCAGGTGCTCCACAACTCCTGTGATCTTGCAAATAAAAGCATATGTTTATATATTTACAGTTTTATGGGGAGAGTTATATGGGGAGAGTCTTAGGGGGAGAGTCTAACATTCATTAGATTTGCAGAGAGTTTGGGACCTGAAAAAGGATGTAAGTACTATTCTAGATGACGAATTGAACGTTCTATTCTTAGTGACTGATTAAAGTTTTCCACTGTCATACTTTTGGAACTTTCACCAAAGAGACCATTTTGTTGTTGAACAGCTACAACTAGTGAAAACTCCAGTTCACATCAAGTCAAAATTACCTCTAAAATTCCCATCTATTTTCTTGATTCCAGTCTCTGATAAAGAACAGAATAAAACCATTTCCCATTCCTGAAAACAGTCCTTTACGTATTTGAAGAGAGCCATCTTAGCTCCAAGAAGTTTTCCTCTTATAGGATGATGCCTTTATACAACATATCAGGTAAACTCTACTCCCTAATTCAAAATGTTTCTTTAATGGCAGATGGTTTCACTACTCATTCAGATAATATTTTATATTTTGAAAAAGTTCTTTAGTTATAGCTGACTTTTTTTGATAGAAGAATGGATCACTCTAGATTTACTTGTGAATTTCAGAAAATTCAAAGGAATCAATTACATTATATTAATGTATATGTCCCCATGAGTTCTGCAGAATTCTCACATACTTATTTACTTTGCTAAATTCTTAGAAATGAACTCATAAAAATATTTAAAAATTATTTTTTGGCCATGAGATATTGTCAAAATATTATTTGTAGATGGATTCCAACCATTTTCAATCTTGTAGGTGGAAGTCATTTTTGTATTTCTTTATATGGATTCAGAAGGGATAATTGGAAAATAGCATTACTTTAAATGGTACTAAAATCATCATTTACATTAATTCCTTTTGGGGAAAAAAAGGGAAAATATTTAATGGAGTAAAATATAGCCCATGCAAAGCAGAACAAATTCCAAGGTGGCAAATCAAGCTCTGTAAAATCAGAACCAAAATTAAATAAATATACAAGGGTATTACTTACGGATACAACTCTGAAAGATGTTCAGCTAATACATAAGCAGTAGGGTCTCTGTCCAAGGCATACAGGACAATATCTGACTCCTTCTGTAGAATGGCTTTTGTGTGTCCTCCCGAACCAAATGTCATATCTAGAAAAATCTAGCCAACACAGAAAAAGAAAATTACAACTTAGCATAAACAAAACTTATTCTTGACAACTATCTCAATTTCTAGAAGCACACAATGATTTTCAGAGTTGACAGTAAATAGGAAAATAATTACAATCGTTTTTCCCATAATTGAATTTGTTATATATGAGATCTGGCTCAATTATGAGTGATCAATCCAAAAGCAGTGATCAGAGTATCAGTAAAATAGCCTCTGACACAGACTGGCTAATTCAAGACAAATTTATATGTCTCTCTATAAGGTCAAACTGGTCAGTGCTCCCAGCTCTTTAACATGTCCAACACCCAGCTGGTAATAACATTTTTAATAATTTTCATTTGGAGATGGCTTACAATTGGTGTGGTTCATTTTATCTCAATTTCTATTAATGTTTTAAATGAAAATTAATGATAAAAAGAGAAATAGAATAAACATCCTTAATAATAAATATGCACAGGACAAATCAGATAAAATCTAAAAAACTGACAAACATACAGATTATATATGTAATAACAAAATAACAAATATGAACTGAAAAAAAAAAGCTTTTCAAGTCAAAACACCTAGGGTAAATTCTAGGTCTGACACTAAGTAGCTATGTCTTTGGGATAGTTACTTAAAGTCACAAAATACCAGTGTCTTTAGACTGGTATTTTGAAGAAGAAAAGAATACCATCACCACTTGCCTAATTGATAAGCTAACATGTCATTTCTCATGTAAATCAAAACACTTTTGAGAATAAAACATTTGCCAGTAGTAATTTTTCCAGGAAACAGGATAGAGTGTACTTGAGAACGTATCACTCAATGCTTGGCTCATTCCAGATATAGAGTACAGTTAATTGAATCTGAATTTACTTCTTGGCTATATTATTTGGCCATACTCTAAAGAGAATAGTCAGGTCACAGTTGAGCAAGAAACCAGACCTGGACCATAAGAAACATATGTGTGTACAAGTTAGTTGATTGTGCAAGACAAGACATTTTCCATGTATTCCCTCAAAGTTAGGCTCTTAGTTTAAAGGGCCCTTTCAGTAAACTTCACTGGTGTTATGCAAATAAAAACAATTACTCTAATAATATTGACTACAGTGACAAATAACATAAATCTATTGCCTAGACTTAAAAAATATCTAAACATACAGTTTTCTTAAAGTTCATGTGTAAGGTACATAAGAAGAAATCCATCCGTGTCATGGATTTGAATATGTCTCTGCTCTGAATGTTTCCACTTATTTCAGACAGAGTGGTCAGAAACTGGGCATGCAATTATGCTTTGATTTTTTGGCTCCTATCTACCATGCTGAGTCCCATACTCTGATCAAGTCCTAATAAAAGTTAGCCTGCTATTGAAAGAATAACATGGAGGAAATCTTCTGATCAAAATTGGAGGATGGACATAAAATATAAAAAGATACAAATGCGGTAAAAATGTACAAGCATTGCTTTTCAGCACAAATGTTTTAGTGTAACTTAACTTTGAACTTCTATCACTGGCAGCACAAAAGGCATGGCAAAATATATTTTTCACTATTTTTAAATAGTATCTTTTTATTTTTAGAAACAAATCTCAAGATCATAATTTCCTTTGCTAATCACTTATTTTATACGTCTACAAATCGGTAAAAATCTTCCAATAGGCTGGGCACAGGGGCTCACGCCTGTAATCCCAGCACTTTGGGAGGCCGAGGTGGGTGGATCACGAGGTCAA
>NW_016107510.1:312918-316956 GCF_001604975.1 Cebus imitator | reverse complement strand
AAAAAAAAAAAAAAAAAAAAAAAAAAAAAAAAACCTTCCACTATACATCTGTTTAAAACTTTTGAGAAGTTCAACATAATTTAACCAAATAATATTTTTCCCAGGTAAAATCAGAAACTACTTCCTTGTCATGGGATCAATACCAAGCCTTGCAATAACTGGACTTAAACTAAAAGTATATTAAATAAAACAAGTTAGATATGATTACCCTTATCCCAAGACAAGTACCAATCAATATTTAAAGGAAAATCAGCATCATTAGCAATAGTCTGAAAAATGTGAGTGATTATAATTTACATGATTATTTTTTAATATATCGTGATTATGCCCTTGAAGATGTACTGACAATCAAGAAAGTTTCCACAGGGGGAAAAAATATATTATTACCAGTCATATGTAACACAGAAAGCAAAAAGTGCAGACAAATGGAATTTATGAAATTAGAAGCAAAATCCACCATAAGTCCTGAGTTAATACATGATTGGAGCCATCAACTCTCATTTTTACAATTCTAATATTCATTGTTCATCACATGTAATAGTGATACTTTGGCCTCATGAGCCACCTAGCACTACAATTGAAAAGGTAGCCAATTAGTTTTTCCCTTCCTCTAGGTCACTAACATAAGACCACAGTTTAAAATCTCTAAGAGTTGCAAATAAGGTAACTGGTCAATTTTTGTGGTTAACAAAGAAATGCACAAGAACAAATAAATCTGAATGTTTCAAAGTAACCCTTCTATGGATCTCATATATATATATATTTCAAATGAATATTTTGTGCTCCAAACATATATGGAATTCCTTCTTTGAAATTACCTGATATATCTTAAAAAACCCTCACATCTGATACTAAGTTTATTCTGGTTATGTCACTGACTACCTATATAACCCTAAACAAATCACTTGAATTCGTTAGGCTTCAATTGTTTCATCTAAGAAGAAATGGGAATAAAAGATACCCCTGTTTATCTCACAAAGATTTATAAAGGTTACCTACGTCATCATTACAATCATGAAGGATGTGTCATTAGATGTTACATATACATTTTACAAACTAAGATTGCACTAAACTAGTAAGTGGCAAATGCAGGAATTGAATAGAGATGAATCTGGGCTTAAAACCTGTGTTCTTTCCCACCATTCTGTGTCTTATTAAGACATGAAGTCTATATCTGCATACTGCTTTATGGTTTACCAAGCATTGATGTTTTCCTACTTGGTCTAACAAACACTCTCTGGGGGAATTAGACAACTGGCATTATATCCATTTTCACACACACACACACACACACACACACACACACACACACACACAGGGAAACTCAGGTGCAGAGAGAAAATGTCATAGTAAGTGAGGGGAAATGAAGTCCAAACCAGGTCTCGCCAACACTAAATTCTCTGTTCTTTCTGAAAGAAGAAAGAAAGACGAAGAAAAGGCGAATGTGAAAGAAAACAAAAAATGTAAGACATAATTGGCGTTCAGAATCAAAATGAGTGATTTAAAGTAAAAAAACAAACAAACAAACAAAAACAAACAAACCAGTGTTTGAGGAAAAAAAGTTTCCTGATTTCTACAATCCCCTGACTTTATCTCCAATTTAATAGGGCAGCATCAGTGCAAAACAGTAGGTTAAGTAATGTGATATAAATAAAGGAGCTCAGCCTCCCAAGGTAACTATGTTAAAATAACAATGTTCATTTGTGCATTTGAGTCTAGAAACATTGTTCAATATGTAAGACTGATTACCATAGGACAACATAGAGTAGTTTTCGTTCTTCAAAATATAAGACCTATTCATCACTAAAGGACCACATAAAGTAGAATTATAATTCAGCTCAAGATATCCAACTTTTTATATAATTATTTTGTGTATGGTTTGCTATAAATGTCCACCTATTAACTGTAACAGTTACTGATAAGACTGATTTACTGACAGGTTACAGATTCCAATTTGACTCTGAAATTAAAAAAAAAAAATTTAGACTCATAGGTGGTTAAAGCAATCAAGACCCATGGAAAAAATGCACATTTAATTCATTTATTGTACATACTATTCCACCTTTCTAAAGAATACATAGCCCTATACTTTCATACCACTCGAATTTGGTACCCTTTAAGATACTCATCTCAGACTCCTCTCTGAAAATGAAGATTGACAAAAATCAAGGCATTTACCCAGGATCATCTTGCAGAGACTGGATAATTAAATTATTTATTTTTTTTTCAATCCAATCATTCTAATCACTGAAATTTTCACACTGGAACAACACTGTTGAAATTGAACATGAAAACATTTTTAGCCATAAACAAGGGCAGATCTTCTAATTTCATTTCCCCAATGTTGATTAGTCATTTTCAATCTGTGCAAGATTTTTAATAGTAGGTTCCCATCTTAATTTGGAAACAATATGGCCTGACTTTAATTTAAAATTTCTTCCTATGAATATTTTCTGGCAATTGCTAATTTTGAATTTTTAGAATTAAGCTATTTTTTGAAAAAATTTTAGTTAAACTGCACCTATTTGCAACTAGTTGCATTTTGGACTACTGAAAGGTGCCATGCACATGGTTAACTGTATGGATTTTCTTTTTTTTCAGGAGGTCATTAAAAATGTTGGGCATTAATTAAGCATCCGTATATTTACTGAGCATTCAGTATAAAGGAGATGATAACAGGTAGAAATTACATTATAGGCTTCCAGTCTGATGAGGGTCTTTAGCATGCAAACAAACAGCTATAAGACTAGTTAAAAAAAAAATCAGCAATATAAGAAAGATATACATAACATTCCACAAGGAGTCAAAAACCAGAAATTTATTCCAGTTTGTAGCATGATAGACTAAACTGGAGGAGGTTACAATTCAATTGATCTTTGAATGCTAGGCAGAACTCGGAGTTCACCTTATCTTCTCACTCTCTCATATTCTTCAAACCCAATTGATTACCAAATCCTGTTAATTTGGTATCAGGCCTTGAATATTTCCATCCCCGCTTTAATTTAGGTCCATATATTCCCATGCTTTACTATTGAAATACGCCCAAAATTGATACCCATTCCTCTAATCTCACTTCTAATTTTTCTTGCTACACAGTTAACAGGCTATCCTTTCAAACATAAAATTTTAGCATGTCACATCTACATTTAAACCACCTCAATTGCTCTCCAAAGCTACAGGATAGAGTCTAAACTTCTAGGCATAATAGGTAATATTCTTCATATTCTAGCCTTTGCATTTCTTTGAATATCATCTCTGACTATCCTCAAAAATGAATTTAACAACATATTTTCTAGACATACAGAATATGTCGAATTGCCAAACATGCCAATCTGTCTCACATCTTCTTGCCTTTTTCGCCTTGTTCCATCTTTGTCAAATTTTATTCTCAAACAATTATGACAGTCCTAATATATCCACAGCATTGTTCTAAAAACTAGAAATACATCAATAGGCCAAAATAGATATGGTCTCTAATCTCATATAGATCTCAGTCTACTGGTTTCTTGATATCTTTATTATACTGTCCTTGCTTTCTAGAATCCATCTCTAGAAGGTGCCCTAGCCCCCAGTGCCAAATATAATCCATGGCACACAGAATATAATCAACCAATAACTGCTGAATAAATAAATAAAAACAAATAGAGTTAAATGCTAGTGAAGGTATAGATATAGAAATATAATGTGTTTTGTAAAAAGAGAGAATGTTTGACTGGAAGCCAGGATTTATTGAAAAAAAAGAGGGTGAAAAGGAGAAAAAGGGAGAAAAGAGAAGCAGAAACCCAGTTAACAATCTTCATGTATGAGTGAGATACTGTGTTATTTCTTGTGAGAATTAAGACATATCCCTGTCTTATTCCTTATAGTGGCTCTATAAGGCAGATAAAATAGAAAATAGTATCAAAGAAACGGCGTGAAGTCAGATTGTCACAAATCCTAACAGGCAAGATTGAGCAATTTGCATCATCCTGGCTAAATAATAAACAGCTTTAAAAATATACTTTTTAAAATTTTACTTTAAGTTTCGGGATACATGTG
>NW_016107510.1:298667-311848 GCF_001604975.1 Cebus imitator | reverse complement strand
GGGGTTTCACCATGTTGACCAGGATGGTCTCGATCTCTTGACCTCGTGATCCACCCGCCTCGGCCTCCCAAAGTGCTGGGATTACAGGCTTGAGCCACCGCGCCCAGCCAGGGAGAACATTTTTGAAATCTACCCATGTGACAATGGGCTAACATCTAGAATCTACAAGGAACTTAAGCAAATTTACAAGAAAAAAACAACCCCACCAAAAAATGGGTGAAGGATATGAACAGACACTTATCAAAAGAAGACATCTATGCAGACAACAAACATCTGAAAAAAGGCTCATCATCACCGGTCATTAGAGAAATGCAAATAAAACACACAATGAGATACCATCTCACACCAGTTAGAATGGTGATCATTAAAAAGTTAGGAAACAACAGATGCTGGAGAAGACGTGGAGAAATAGGAACGCTTTTACACTGTTGGTAGGAGTGTAAATTAGTTAAACCATTTTGGAAGACAGTATGGCGATTCCTCAAGAATCTAAAACCAGATATACCATTTTGACAGATCAATCCCATTACTGGGTACATACCCAAAGGATTATAAATCTTTCTACTATAAAGACACATGCACACATATGTTTATTGCAGCACTATTCACAATCGCAAAGACTTGGAAACAACCCAAATACCCATCATGATAGACTGGATAAAGAAAATGTGGCACATATACACCATGGAATAACACCATGCAGCCATAAAAATGAATGAGTTCATGTCCTTTGCACAAACATGGATGAAGCTGGAAACTATCATCCTCAGCAAACTATGAAAGGAATAGAAAACCAAACACTGCATGTTCTCACTCATAAGTGGGAGTTGAACAATGAAAATACATGGACAGAGGGAGGGAAACATAACACACTGGGGCCTGACAGGGGTTGAGGGACTAGGGAAGGGATGGCATTAGGAGAAATACCTAATGTAGATGACAGGTTGATGGGTGCAGCAAACCACCATGCACATGTGTACCTATGTAACAAACCTGCATGTTCTGCACATGTATCCCAGAACTTAAAGTAAAATTTTAAAAAGAAGCTCTTTAGTTCAATTAGATCTCATTAGTCAATTCCAGCTTTTGTTGCAATTGCTTTTGCCATTTTTGTCATAAAGTCTTTAACCATGACTATGTCCTGAATGGTATTGCCTAGGTTTTCTTCCAGGGTTTTTACCATTTTGGGTTTTACATTTAAGTCTTGAATCCATCTTGAGTTAATCTGTGTATAAGGTGTAAGGAAGGGGTCCAGTTTCGGTTTTCTGCATACGGCTAGCCAGTTTTCCCAGTACCATTTATTGAATAGGAGATCCTTTCCCCATTGCTTGCTTTCGTCAGGTTTTCGGAAGAACAGATGGTTGTAGATGTGTGATGTTATTACTGAGGTCTCTGTTCTGTTCCATTCTCTATGTCTGTTTTGGTACAAGTACCATGCTGTTTTGGTTACTGCAACCTTGTAGAACAGTTTGAAGTCAGGTAGAGTGATGCCTCAAGCTTTGTTCTTTTTGCTTAGGATTATCAAGGCTATATGGGGTCTTCTTAGATTCCATATAAAATTTAAAGTAGTTTTTTTCCTAATTCTGTGAAGAATATCAATGATAGTTTGATGAGAACAGTATTCAATCCATATATTACTTTGGGCAGTATGGCCATTTTCATGATACTGATTCTTCCAATCCATGAGGATGGAATGTTTTTTCATTTGTTTGTGTCCTCTCTTAATCCCTTGAGCAGTGGTTTGTAATTCTTGAAGATGTGTTTCTAATAGACACAATAAAAAATTATAATGAAGATATCACCCCTGACCCCACAGAAATACAAACTACCATCAGAGAATACTACAAACACCTCCATGCAAATAAACTAGAAAATCTAGAAGAAATGGATAAAATCCTGGACACACTCACCCTCCCAAGACTAAACCAGAAAGAAGTTGAATCTCTAAATAGACCAATAACAAGTTCTGAAATTGAGGAAGTAATTAATAGCCTACCAACCACAAGTAGCCCAGGACCAGAAGGATTCACAGCCAAACTCTACCAGAGGTATAAAGAAGAGCTAGTATCATTCCTTCTGAAACTATTGTAAACGATTGAAAAGGTAGGACTCCTCCTAACTCATTTCATGAAGGTGGCATCATCCTGATACCAAAACTGGGCAGAGACACAACTGAAAAAGAAAACTTCAGCCAGTTTCCCTGATGAACATCGATGAAAATCCTCAATAAAATACTGACAAACCATATCCAGCAGCAGATCAAAAAACTTGTGCTGATCAAATTGGCTTCATCCCTGGATGCAGGGCTGGTTCAACATATGGAAATTAATAAACATAATCCATCACATAAACAGAACCAAAGACAAAAAACCACAGATTATCTCAACAGATGCAGAAAAGGCCTTTGATAAAATTCAACATCCCTTCATGTTAAAAATTCTCAATAAACTATGTATTGATGGAACATATCCCAAAATAATAACAGCTATTTATGACAAACCCACAGCCAACATCATATTGAATGGGCAAGAGCTATAAGCATTCCTTTTGAAAACTGGTACAAGAAAACAAAACAAGGATGCCCTCTCTCACCACTCCTATTCAACATAGTATTGGAAATTCTGGCCAGGGCAATCAGGCAAGAGAAAGAAAGAAACGGTATTCAAAAAGGAAGAGAGGAGGTCAATTTGTCTCTGTTTGCAGATGACAGGATTTTACATTTAGAAAATCCCATCATCCCAGCACCAAAACTTCTTAAACTGAAGCAACTTCAGCAAAGTCTAAGGATAGAAAAGCCATGTGCAAAAATCATAAGCATTCCTTCACACCAGTAATAGACAAGCAGAGAGCCAAATCATGAATGAATTCTATTCACAATCACTATAAAAAGAATAAAATATCTAGGAATACAGCTAGAAATAATTTTTTAGGGACAAAAAAATTTAACTGCCTACAGTATTAGATGGCTGGTAGGATTTGAGAAAGGTTTCCACTACAGTAAAGCACCCAGATAAGTAGAAACAAAAGGCTGAATGGGCAACAGGAATGAAGAGTAATAATAACAACAATGTATTTTACATTTATTGAAGTTTATTTTATGACAAGCACAATACTAAACATTTTATCTGTATCATTCATTCTTTTTACACATAGGCATAAAAACACAAACATACACACTTTCAGTTAATTAAGTAATTCTCAAAGCTATACTCTGAGGTAATTCACTATTATCATCATCAGTATTTTACAAAGACACAAAAGTTTAGGAAGAGTTAGGTAAATAATTTGAGGTACAACTAATAAATGGTAGAGACAGATTTCAAAAACAATTCTGTCTCCTGTTTACCTGCACAATTACCTACTTTGCTTTTTCATAGCAGAATGAATTACAGGTGGTGAGTAGAGAGGTAAAATAATCACAAAGTATGTCATACGGATAACTTGGAAGATAATAGATACCATTTATTATGCAATTACTATGTGCTAGCACTCACTATGATACACCCTTTAAAAAATCAAATTTGGGAGGCTGAGACAAGTGGATTACCTAAGGTCAGGAGTTTGAGACCAGTCTGATCAACATAGTGAAACCCCATCTCTACTAAAAGTACAAAAAATGACCTGGGCGTTGTGGTGGGTGCCTATAATCCCAGCTACCTGGGAGGCTGGGGCAGGAGAATTGCTTGAACCTGGGAGGCAGAGGTTATAGTGACCCCAGATCATGCCACTGCACTACAGCCTGGGCAACAAGAGCAAGATTCCATAAAAAAAGAAAAAAAAAAGTCAATTTAATTCTTACAACAACCAGTAAGGTGGATAATGTAATCTTATTTTATAGATGAGTATATTGGAGCCATTTACTTCAGAAAACATGACTTGATAACACAATTAGAGACACAGGCAGAAATAAAACAAGGATTTTTTTCCCTCCCTTCCATATCTCCCTCCCAGTTGCCACCTCTCAATTAGTGTTACACTGGCCAAGAATCAAATTCTTACTCCAGAAGAGCGAAAATTAAGTGTGAAAATACACAGGCATTTTATGAGAGAGAATTAGGCATTTTAAGAGAAACCTTTTAAAGAGGTTTAAGAATTTCATGTGAGAATAGAATAATTCTTTATAGTAAACTTGGAAGAGTGAAGTGGGGGGATTGCTGGGAAGAGATTTTGAAGAGAATAATGTTTAAAAAAATTGTAATCTACAAATATAAGAGGGCTAACTACAACAGCATTAATCCACAGTAAGATCAAGAAAGTTGGTTTATAACAATACTTAAAAACACTAAGTCCTTATTTTTAAAAGTTCATTCTAATCAAAAACATTGATTCATGTAAAAAACAATAAATTAAATTACCTTCACTACATATACAATTCATGGGACTCAGCCTTACCAATATTGCGCCTCCAAACAAGGTTAACCTGGCACATATTTGCAACAGAGAAATGCCTCTTTGACATAATTAGTGAGGTAAATGTTAGGGATGAGCTAGTATGACAAGTTTATTTGGATATTAAAAAAATGACTAAAAAGAGTGATCTGCTTTATAACGCCCCTGAAATGTTTGTAATTGCTAAGGCAAGCTATTGTTCTACCACTGTGTGCTGAATCACTCAAGACTGTATCACCAACTTTTCTTAGGATTTACAAGTTTTCTGTCTAACATGTTGACAAGACATCTGTCATATGTGATACATTTGTAGACCTGAAATAAATTAGAACATGCTACTGTGAACATTTAAATCCAACCTTACACTTAGCTAACGTTTTTTAACAAACATTTCTCCTGCCAAACCCCGTGATTTATTATTGTCTTGTGAAGCTCTGTAAGTATCTGTCTGCTAACACTAACTTTGTTTTATTGTTAACTATTATATAGGCTTATTCAAAACGGAAGAAAACTCTCAGAAGCACATAAAAGTTTTACCAAAAACAAAACAATTAATACATTGCAATAAATTTATGTCTTTTCCCATTTTATTAGAAGTATTGGTGTTACTATGATGACTCATTCGACCAAAATTCCGCGAATGTTTCCTCTTGTAGATTAAATCCTTTTCTAGTCACAAAATCTTTGTCATAAAAGTAAAATTTATTTTTGTCTTCTTTTAAAGTATGTCCTTCAATTTTATTAAATAATTGGAGTATTTATCATTCTTTGTGATGAGTAGCTTTCAATCTTATGTGTAACATAAGATGTATTTAATCATAAGGCCAAGTCACATAAAATAGAACTGTCACTTATTTGGAGATAAAAAGGTTTAATTAACACAAGTGGCTAATTTCAAAAATCAAATTTCACAGGGGTCTTTGTCCGAGATAGTGCTAATCTGTCAGCATCCTTTTTTAAAAAGAAAAATAGTTTTTATCTATATTATCAAGAAATTCACATAACCCATACTAGACAAACACCAATGAACATAAGCAACAACTAAGAATGGTAGAGAGGTACTTTCTTTTAAGAATTGTTAAATATGTAGATTGTTTATAGTATTTGGAAAAACAATGTGAAAAGAATGAAATACTGCGCTCTTTAATCAATATGTTTAGCAAGTGCTCTTTTCAAAAAAAATTTTTTTGGCACAAATCATTTACTGACGGCAGGTTCAACATGGTTCTAATATTAAATTCTTCTCATAAGCATTAATTAAATTAAATAAATGACGGTAAGATTTTCTGACTTGGATCAAAGTGATATTAATTTTACACAAATCAAAATCATTAATTTTATACAAATCAAAGCAGACCAATACATACAAGTATGTATGTGTACATATGTAAGCATGCATGTACATGAACATGCAAATGCATGTGTAATTACATATATGCACATATCATGTACATTACCAGGAAAAATAAAATCTTCCATGTTCATGAAAATGTTTAAATATATGACTCAGGTAGCACAAATTTCAGACTTAGAACAGGGTACATTATACTACCAAGAAATCCTTGTTAGGCAAGTTACTTAACTTCTCTGAGCTTCAGTTTTCTCATGTGTTAATAGAAATAAATATACCATCCTAGTCCATATCACTAGGTTATTGGGATATGCAAATATGACAATATACATGAAGGAAATCTGAAAAAAAAAGTAGTGTCATATAAACAAATAATATTATTACATGGATTTAATCAAGAAAATAAATATTCACAAAGGCCTAAATTCCACAAAACTTTATGCATCATCCTTAAGTAATTTAGCAATACCAAAGATATTTTATGGCTTCTGAATTTGAATAAACAGTAACAGAACCTTTAGTTGGCAGATGGTCCTAAAAAGGAGACTCTAGATAATATATTTCCAGCAAGACAAATTTCAAAGAACTTAAAATTCAATAAAAATTCCCACTGTATATCTGAAATAAAATAAAATTAGCCCAACTGCTGCATTTCTTAAAAATAAGAGAACATCTTTGAATCAACTTTCAGTCAAGCCCAAATTGAAAAAACAGCTTAACAGATGATCTTCTAAATTCTCTTTAAAAACATATTTTAAAAATGTAAATATTATTACTTTTCTTTCTCAGATACTAATGCTTTAAAAGACTTTAGTATTGCTCTTTAAAATTTTATCACACCACTAATCATAGTTTGGAATTAGTAAACAACTCCATGGAGGGACAATGAACTGAACAATAGGACAATTGAACTATATTAGTACTCTGACTTACTACTAGAAACAGGCAACTGAAAAAAATCTCAATTTTTTTTACTGACCAGTAAGACTTTATACAACTTTCAAAGTGGCCAGTTGACTTGAATGAAGTAATATTCATATGAAGATCAAATTACTTTGACAGTAAAATTGTTTATTCTTATGTCATAGTCTTTTCCTTCAAAAAAAAGAAGTCTTTCTTAAATGAAAGTCAAATTATTTCTATTTGCCAATCATATGAGCTTATACATATCCTTCAAAAGACCCCTAGATTTGATAAATGAATTCAGTAAAGTCACAGGTTACAAAAGCAATGTATACACATCAGTAGCACTGCTGTACACCAACAAGCTGAGAATTAAATCAAGAACTCAATCCCTTCTATAACAACTATGAAAAACCAAAAGAAAGAAACTTAAGAATATACTTAACCAAGGAAGTGAAATACCTCTGAAAGGCAAACCACAAAATACTACTGAATGAAATCAAAGATGACACAAAGAAATGGAAATACATCCAGCCTTCGTGGACTGACAGATTCAATATCACAAACACGACCATATTGCCAAAAGTAATCTATATATTAAATGCAATTGCTATAAAAATACTAATGTTATTCATCATAGATTAGAAAAAAACAATCCTAAAATTCATATGGAACCAATAAAAAAACCTGAATAGGCAAGGCAACCCAAACAAAAAGAACATATCGGGAGGCAACACATTACCTGAATTTCCCAATTACATTATAAAGCTACAGTAACCAAAACAGCATGATACTGGTGTAAAAGTAGAAACACAGGCCACTGTAACAAAATAGAGGACCCAGATGTCAAACCAAGTACTTACAACCAACTGATCTTCAACTAAGCAGAAAAAATAAATAAATTGGGAAAAGGGACACTCTATTCTAGAAATAGTGTTATGAAAATTGAATAGCCACATGTAGAAAAATAAAACTGGACCCCTATTTCATTTCAAATCAAATCAAAACCGATTAAAGACTTAAATCTAAAATCTGAAACCATAAAAATTCTAGAAAATATCTAAGAAAAATTCCTCTGGACATCAGCCTAGGCAAAGAATTTAAAACAAAGAATCCGAAAGCAAATGCAACAAAAGCAAAAATAAATAAATGAGACCTAACTAAACTGCTTCTGCACAGCAAAAGAAAATATCAGAGTAAACAGACAACCTACAGAATGAGAGAAAATATGTGCAAATTATGCATCCAACAAAGTACTAATAACTAGAATCTATATGGAACTCAAATCAGCAAGAAAAAAAATCCCATTAAAAAGCAAGCAAATATCATAAATAGATTATTTCTGGAAAGAAGATATAAAAATGACCAACAAACATATGAAAAAATGCTCAACATCACTAATCTTCAGGGAAATGCAAATATTATAAAGTGAAAAAACAATAAACGGTAGTGTAGATGTAGGGAAAAAGGGAAAACTTACACACTGTTGGTGAGAATGTAAATTAGTATAACCTCTATGGAAAACAGTATGGAGATTTCTAAAATAATTGAAAGTAGATCTACCATTCAATTCAGCAATCCTACTACTGGGTACCTACCTAAAGAAAGAGAAATCACTGTATCAAAAAGATATCCCAATAAAAGGATACTTACATGCATACATTTATTGCAATATAATTCTCAATTG
This sequence comes from Cebus imitator, assembly GCF_001604975.1. Taxonomy (NCBI): domain Eukaryota; kingdom Metazoa; phylum Chordata; class Mammalia; order Primates; family Cebidae; genus Cebus; species Cebus imitator. Next base: position 303,518 of record NW_016107510.1, on the reverse strand, counting down.
CAAAGATACGGAATCAACCTAAATGCTCATCAACCAATGAGTGGATAAAGAAAATGTGGCGTATATATACCACAGAATACTACTCAACCATGAAAAATGAAGAAAATGTGTCTTTTGCAGCAACTTGGATGGAACTGGAGACTATTATTCTAAGTGAAGTAACCAGAATGGAAACCAAATACTCCATGTTCTCCTTTATAAAGGGAGCTAAGCTATGGGTACATAAAGGCAGACAGAGTGTTATAATGAACACTGGAAACTCAGAAGAGGGAGGTTAGGAGGGGGTGAGGGTTGAAAAACAACCTATTGGGACACAAGGTACACTACCCGGGTGATGGGTACACTAAACTCTGAGACTTCACCACTATACAATTCATCCAGGTAGTTAAAAACTACTTGCACCACTAAAGCTAGTGAAATAAATTATTTAAACTTTCTTTCTGACAGTGGTCAAAAAATCAAAAAATAAAATAATCTTTTATTTTTTATTTTTCAACAAAGACATATATTTCCTTATTAAAAAATGTATTTGTCTTCTATGAAGTTGAACTCATTTACATATGTCATCATGTGTGCTCATAGTTCTGTTACCTTGATAGTTTCAACCACAGAAAGAAAAAAAGTAGCCAGGGGTGGCGTCTCACGCTTGTGATCCCAGCACTTTGGGAGGTCGAGCCAAGCGGATCACCTGAGGGCAGGAGTTCAAGACCAACATGACCAACATGGTGAAACCCTGTCTCTACTAAAAACACAAAAAATTATCCAGGCATGGTGGTGGGCACCTGTAATCCAAGCTAGTTGGGAGGCTGTGGCAGGAAAATCACTTGAAACCAGGAGGTGGAGATTGCCATTGAGCAGAGATCACACCACTGCACAACAGCTTGGGCAAAGATGAAGCTCCGTATTGATAAAAAAGAAAATAAAGTCAACCATAAAAGAAAGTAAAGTAATTGAAGAGGTCCTACGTAGTAAGTTTAAGGACAGAATTATTTTGGAGACTGGGAGAAGGAATCAAATAAAACACAAAAGGACTGCAAACAGGTGTTGTGGGCTGCCTTGAATGAAATAGATAACTCTGACCAAGAAAAAAGATTCAAGCAGGAAACCATGTTATAACAGAAAAATACAAAGAATACATTAGGGATAGTTGATGTGTAGCATTTAAATGTCAAACTAAACAGTTTGGACTTTAATTTACAGCCAACAGCCTTTAGATATCCTGTGCCAAGGCGAGTGACATAATTTGAAATAAATGAAACACAAAATCTTGAGCATGGGATATACATTTAGACCAATTTTTTATATTGGATTTCTTTTTTCTCAGAGTCATCCTGAAAATAGCCAATGATATGATTTTTAGTATGTAGAGATAAACCTTTGGAGATGTTAATCTGTTGAGATGACAGTTCTAACAGTATATAATCAATTATGGAACGGGGTGGAAGGTGATATGGTTTGGATCTGCGTAAACAACCAAATCTCATGTTGAATTTTAATCCCCAGTTGTCGGACACAGGGCCTGGTGGAAGGCAAGTGGACTATGGGAGTGGTTTCTAATGGTTCAGTACCATCCCCCTAGTGATGTTCTCATGGTAGAGTTCTTACAAGATCTGGTTGTTTAAAAATGTATGCTACCTCCACCATCTCTCTCTTCCTCCTGCTCTGGCCATGTAAGACGTACCTGCTTGCCCTTAGCCTTCTGCTATGACTACATTGCCTGAAGTCTCCAGAGCCATGCTTCCAATACAGCCTCCAGAACTGTGAGCCAATGGAACCTCTTTTATTTATAAATTATCCAGTCTCAGGTATTTCTTTATAGCAGTACAAGAACCAATACAGAGCATAAACATCAATATAATCATATCCTTTAAAGAATTTGGAGTCATGGAAGGAAAAGCTTCTAAATTCAATGAGAGGTATAATGTTGTGTTCACTTGAGACAGAATGTCTTAAAATCCAGGGGAATTTAGTAATTAGTCAAAACTTTGATCTTCTTAATAGTAATGCTGAAAGCCTAAGAATTTTTTTTTTTTTTTTTTTTGAGACAGAGTTTTGCTCATCATGCCCAGGTGGGAGTGCAATGGTGCAATCTCAGCTCACTGCAACCTCTGCCTCCAGGATTCAAGTGATTCTCCTGCCTCCAGGATTCAAGTGATTCTCCTGTCTCAGCCTCCCGAGTAACTGGAATTACAGGCATGCAGCCACCACGCCCGGCTAATTTTGTAATTTTAGTAGAGACAGGGTTTCTGCATGTTGGTCAGGCTGCTCTCAAACTGCTGACCTTAGGTGATCTGCCTGTGTCAGCTCCCCAAAGTGCTGGGATTATAGGTGTGACCCACCGCACCCAGCCAAGCCTAATATTTTAATTATAAGCAGACATAAGAAAAAAATGAAGTACGAAGATTGCACAAATAATAAAAAAAAATAATGGAATACTATGAAAAAGTCTACACACATAAAGTCAACAACTTAGCTGAAGTGAACAAATTCCTTGAAAAACACAAATTATCAAAATTTACCCAAGAAAGAAACAGCTAACCTGGGATTTCTCAATCCTGGCACTATTGACATTTAGGGCCAGATAATCCTTTGTTATCAAAGGCTGTCCTGTGGATTATAAGATATTTAATAACATTAGTGGATAATCACTTAAAGCCTGGAAATCTTTTTGATGCACCAAGCTGTATATTGCAGAATGTATTATTTATTGTCAGACAATATTATTTCTGCATTCATAATGCAAACTAACAAGTATTACATAGCATAATCTTAAGAGAAGAGAACATAAGATACCAAAGACATGATCTCAGAAAGAAAACCTCATCAGAAGACATAGAGACTGACACAGAATAAACTTTAGTTGCCTACGTTTGATGTGAAACATAATAACTCAAATAACTTGAAATGATCAGTTAATTAATGTTTTTTTAAAAGTTTTTAAATATATAAACATTGAGCATACCAAACAGAAGTCAGGAATAAGCTAATGGAAAATAATTATTATTAAAATATTAACCTTTGTTTAAGAAAACTCTTACTACTCTTGCTAAAGGGAGGAAATTAGGCAGAAACAACTAACACTTTCTGTTAATTATTTTAGGTATTTTAAGTCAGAAAACAATGCTAAGCTCTTTTCTGACCATTAGTTTTCACAACAGGTATAAAATAAATCAACTTTGCCTTTCAGGAGTTTATGTAATTTCAGACTTAAAGTTTGGGTTACTTCTTAAAATATTTCTGTGCCAAAAATACTCATCCATAATATATCACCACTTACCTATAATACTTGGAGTTCATAATTAGACACTAGATTACTAACCATAGAACCTGAAAATATACAACAGATTTACATACATATAGTGTTTTATATAAAGATTTTTTAAGTTAAAAAGATAATATTATTGACTAACCATTGTACTAAAAATAATTTTGGAAGACCTGGCAGGATATCCAAACAGAAACAGCTCCAGTCTGCAGCTTCCAGCGAGATCAACGCAAAAGGCAGGTGATATCTGCATTTTGAACTGAGGTACCCAGCTCATCTCACTGGAACTGGTTAGACAGTGGGTACAGCCCATGGAGGGTGAGCCAAATCAGGGTGGGGTGTTGTCTCACCCAGGAAGCTCAAGAAGTTGGGAAACATCCTAGCCTAGCCAAAGTAAGCCCAGAGGGACTGAGGACTATGCCATGAGGAATGGTGCTCCCTGACTCAGATACTACACTTTTCCCACACTCTTCACAACCCTCAGGAGATTCCCTCTAGTGTCTACACCACCAGGGCCCGGGGTTTCAAACACAAAACTGGGATGCCATTTGGGCAGACACTGAGCTAGCTGCAGGAGTTTTTTTTTTTCAAACTCAAGTGTGGTGCCTGAAACGCCAGTGAGACAAAACCATTCACTTCCCTGACAAGCGGGTTGAAACCGGGGAGCCAACTGGTCTACCTAAGTGGATCCCACACCCATGGAGCCCTGCAAGCCAAGACTGACTGGCTTGAAATTCTTCCTGCCAGCACAGCAGTATGAAGTCAATGTGGGATGCTTGAGCTCTGGTGGGGGAGGGGTGTCCGCCATTACTGAGGCTTGTGCATGTGTTTTTCCCCTCACAGTGTAAAAATGGTCTCAGAAGTTACAACTGGACTGAGCCCTCTGCAGCTCAGCAAAGCCGCTACAGCCAGACTGCCTCTGGATTCCTCCACTCTGGGCAGCACATCTCTGAAGAAACAGCAGCAGCCCAGTCAGGGGTTTATAGATAAAACTGCCACATCCCTGGGACCGAGTACCTGGGGGAAGGGACTGCTGTGGGCGCAGATTCAGCAGATTTAAAGACCCCTCCCTGCTGGCTCCGTGCAGCAGATCTTCCAGCACAGCGCTGGAGTTCTCCTAAAAGTCAGACAGGCTCCTCAAGTGGGTCCCTGACCCCTGTGTCTCCTGACTGGGAGACACCTCTCAGCAGGGGCTGAAAGACACCTCACACAGAAGAGCTCCAGCTGGCATCTGGTGGGTGCCACTCTGGGATGAAGCTTCCAGAGGAAAAGACAGGCAGCAATCTTTCATGTTCTGCAACCTCTACTGTCATACCCACACAAATAGGATCTTGACAGGACCTGCAGAAAACTCCAGCAGATATGCAGCAGGGGGGCCTGACTGTTAGAAGGAAACTTAACAGAAACGGATAGCAACAACATCAACAATAAGGATGACCACGCAATGCCAGATATAGGTGATGGGGGATGGAGGCAGCAAACTGCCTTGCCATGTAAGTACCTATACAACAACGCTGCATGATCTGCACATGTACCCCAGAACCTAAAGTACAATAAAAAAGTAAAACAAAAATAAAAAATAATAG
>NW_016107510.1:268603-298087 GCF_001604975.1 Cebus imitator | reverse complement strand
CCTGAAAGAGATGGGGAAAATGGAATCAAGTTGGAAAACATTCTTCAGGATATTACCCAGGAGAACTTCCCCAACCTAGTAAGATAGGCCAACATTCAAATTCAGGAAATACAATGAACACCACAAAGATACTCCTCAAAAAGACCAACCCCAAGACACATAAAGGTCAGATTCATCAAGGTTGAAATGAAGGAAAAAATGTTAAGGGCAGCCAGAGAGAAAGGTCAGGTTACTCACAGAGGAAAGCCCATCAGACTCACAGCATATCTCTCAGCAGAAACCCTACAAGACAGAAGAGAGTGAGGGCCAATATTTAACATTCTTAAAGAAAAGAATTTTCAACCCAGAATTTCATACCCAGCCAAGCTAAGCTTCACAAAAGGAGAAATAAAATCCTTTACAGACAAGGAAATGCTTAGAGATTTGGTCACCACCAGGCCTTCCTTAGGAGAGCTCCTGAAGGAAGCACCAAACATGGAAAGCACCAGCCAATGCAAAAACATACCTAATTGTAAAGAACTTCAACACTAGAAAGAAACTGCATTAACTAACGAGCAGAATAATCAGCTAGCATCATAATGACAGAATCAAATTCATACATAACAATATTAACCTTAAATGTAAATGGGCTAAATGCACCAATTAAAGGACACAGACTGGTAAATTGGATAAAGAGTCAAGACCCATGGGTGTGTTGTATTCAGGAGACCCATCTTACGTGCAAAGACACGCATAGACTTAAAATAAAGTGATGGATGAAGATTTACCAAGCAAATGGAAGGCAGACAAAAGCAGGGGTTGCAAACCTAGTGTCTGATAAAACACACTTTAAGCCAACAAAGATCAAAACAGACAAAGAAGGACATTACATCATAATAAAGGGATAAATGCAACAAGAAGAGCTAACTATTCTAAATATACATGGACCCAATACAGGAGCACCCAGATTTATAAAGCAAGTTCTTACAGACCTGCAAAGAGACTCAGTCTCCCACACAATAACAGTGGGAGACTTTAATGCCCCACTGTTAATATTAGACAGATCAACAAGACAGAAAATTAACAAGGATATCTAGGACTTCAATTCAGCTCTGGACCAAGGGAACCTAACAGACATTCACAGATCTCTCCACCCCAAATCAACAGAATATATATTCTTCTCAGCAGCATATTGTACTTATTCTAAAATTGGCCACATAATTGGAAGCATAACCCTCCTTAGCCAATGCAGAAGAATGGAAATAATAACAAACAGTCCCTCAGACCACAGTGCAATAAAATTAGAATTCAGGATTAAAAGACGAACCCAAAACCGCACAACTACATGGAAAATGAACCACCTGCTCTTGAATGACTACTGCATAAATAATGAAATGAAGGCAGAAAAATAAATAAGATCTCTGAAACCAATGAGAACAATGACACAATGTACCAGAATCTCTCAGACACAGCTAAAGCAGTATTTAGATGTAAATTTATAGCACCAAATGCCCATAAGAGAAAGCAGGAAAGATCTAAAATCAACACCATAACATCACAATTAAAAGAACTAGAGATGCAAGAGCAAGGAAATTCAAAAGATTGTGAGAAGCTGTGATCCCTCGGAGAAGAGGCATTCTGGTTTTTGATGACTGCAGCCTTTTTGTGCTGCTTTCTTCCTATCTTTATGGATTTATCTACCTTTGGTCTTTGAAGTTGGTGAGTTTTGGATGGGGTCTCTATGTGGATGTCCTTTTTGTTGATGTTGAAGCTATTTCTTTCCAGTTTTCTTGTTTCCCTTCTGACAGTCAGACCTCTCTGCTGTAGGTCTGCTGGAGGTCCACTCCAGAATCTGCTTGCCTGGGAATCACCTGTGTGGGCTGCAGAGCAGCAAAGATTGCTGCCTGTTCCTTCCTCTGGTAGCTTTGTCCCAGAAGGGTACACAACAGAGGTCAGCCTGGGCTCTCCTGTATGAGGTGTCTCTTAGGATAGACAGGGGTCAGGGAGCCATTTGAGCAGGCAGTCTGTCCCTTATCAGGGCTCAAGTGCTGGGCAGGGACATTTAAGTCTGCTGAAACAGAACCTGCTATCGCCCCTTTTCCCAGGTGCTCTGTCCCAGGAAGGTGGGGCTTTACTTTTAAAGCCCCTGACCAGCTATGGCCTTTTTTTAGAGATGCTCGGCCCAGCAAGAAGGGAGCCTAGATACAGTCTGCCTGCAGAGGGCTTGCTAAGCTGCCATCATCTTTGACCTGTTGCTGTGTAAACTTCCCAGCAACGTTGTTTACACAAGAAAGTTTAGAACCTCGTAGCCAAGCCTCAGTAATGGCGGACGCCCCACCCCCATGGAGCTTGACCTTCGCTTAGACTGCTGTGTGGCTGTGAGAATTTCAAGCCAGCAGATCTTAGCTTGCTGGTTTTGCTGGGGGAGGGACCTGTAGAGCCAGATCACTTGACACCCTGTCTTCAGCCCTCTTCTTTTCTGGGGAATGAGCAGTTCTGTCTCACTGGCATTCCAGGAGCCACTGGGTTATGGGGACAAAAAAAAACTGTGGCTAAAGCGGCCACCCAGTTTTGTGCAGGAAACCCAGGGCGCTGGTGTTATAAGCACCTGAAGGAATCTCACGGTCTACCAGTTGTGAAAACTGTGGGAAAAGTGCAGTTTCTGAGCCGGAGTGCTGGAGTGTCCGGAAAAGTCCCTAATGGCTTCCCTTGGCTAGGAGAGGGAGTTCTCCGGCTCCTTACGCTTCCCAGACCCATCCTGCTTCACTTTGCCCTCCTTGGGCTATACCCACTGTCTAACCAGTCCCAGTGAGATAAACATGGTACCTTGGTTGGAAAGGTAGAGATCATTTGCCTTCTGCATCATTCTCACTGGGAACTGCATACCAGAGCTGTTCCTATTCAGCCATCTTGGCAGAAGTCCTCACCAGCAAGGGAACAAAACTGGATGGAAAATGAGTCTGACAAATTGACAGAGGCAGACTTCCGAAAGTGGGTAATAACAAACTTCTGTGAGCTAAAGGAGCTTGTTCCAACTCAATGCAAGGAAACTAAGAACCTTGAAAAAAAGGTTACATGATATGTTAACTAGAATAAAGAGTGTAAACAAGAACATAAATGACTTGATGGAGTTCAAAAAACACAGCATGAGAAAATTGTGAAGCATATGCAACTTTCAGTATCCAAACTGATCAAGAGGAAGAAAGGATATCAAAGACTGAAGATCAACTCAATAAAATAAACTGAGAAAGCATGATTAGAGAAAAAAACAGTAAAAAGAAATGAGCAAAGCCTCTAAGAAATATGGGATTGTGTGAAAAGATCAAATATACATTTGATGGGTGTATCTGAATGCGACGGGGTGAATGAAACCAACTTGGAAAATACTCTTCAGGATATTATGCAGGAGAACTTCCCCAAACTAGCAAGACAGGTCAACATTCAAATTTAGAAAATACAGAGAACACCCCAAAGATACTGCTTGAGAAGAGCAACCCCAAGGCACATAATCGTCAGATCCCTAGGGTTGAAATAAAGGAAAAAATGCTAAAGACAGCCAGAGAGAAAGGTCAGGTTACCCACAAAGGGAAGTCCATCAGCCTCACAGTGGATCTCTCAGCAGAAACACTACAAACCAGAAGAGAATGGGGGCCAGTATTCAACAGTCTTAAAGAAAAGAATTTTCAACCCTGAATTTCATATCCAGCCAAATTAAGCTTTGTAAGTGAAAGAGAATTAAAATCCTTTACAAACAAACAACTGCTGAGAGATTTTGTCACCACCAGGCTTGCCTTACAAAAGCTCCTGGAACAAACACTAAACATGGAAAGGAAAAACCAGTACCAGCCACTGCAAAAACATACCAAATTATAAAGACCATCAACACTATGAAGAAACTGCATCAACTAATGGGCAAAATAACCAGCTAGCATCAAAATGGTAGGATCAAATTCACACATAACAATATTAACCCTAAATGTAAATGGGCTAAATGCTGCACTTAAAAGACACAGACTGGTAAATTGGATAAAGAGTCAAGATGCATTGGTGTGCTATATTCAGGAGACCCATCTCATGTGCGAAAACACAAATAGGCTCAAAATAAAGGGATAGCGAAGATTTACCAAGCAAATGGAGAGAGAAAAAAAAGCACGGGTGGCAATCCTAGTGTCTGGTAAAACACACTTTAAACCAACAAAGATCAAAACAGACAAAGAAGGGCATTACATTATAGTAAAGGGATCCATGCAGCAAGAAGAGCTAATTATTCTAAGCATATATGCACCTAATACAGGAGCACCCAGAGACACAAAACAAGTTCTTAATGACCTACAAAGAAACTTACATTCCCACACAATAATAATGGGAGACTAACACTCCACAGAAAATTAACAAGGATATCCAGGACTTGAACTCAAATCCAGGCCAAGCGGACCTAATAGATATTTACAGAACTCCCCACCCCAAACCCATAGAATAAACATTCTTCTCAGCACCACATTGCACTTACTCTAAAATTGACCACATAATTGGAAATAAATCACTCTTCAGCAAATGCAAAAGAATGGAAATCATAACAAACAGTGTCTGAGACCACATTGCAATCTAATTAGAACTCAGGATTCAGAAACCCATGAAAAACCGCACAACTACATGAAAAGTGAACAACCTGCTCCTGAATAACTACTGGATAAATAATGAAATGAAGGTAAAAATAAATATGTTCTATAAAACCAATGAGAATGAAAAGACAACACACCAGAATCTCTGGAACACATTTAAAGCAGTGTCCAGAGGGAAATTTATAGCACTAAATACCCATATGAGAAGCAAGAAAAGATCTAAAATCAACACCCTAACATCACGACTAAAAGAACTAGAGGAGCAAGATGAAACAAATTCAAAAGCTAACATAAGACAAGAAATAACTAACATCAGAACAGAACTAAAGGGGATAGAGACACACACAAAAAATCCTCAAAAAAAAAAATTATAAATCCAGAAGCTGGTTTTTTGAAAAGATCAACAAAATAGATAGACCACTAGTCAGAATAATAAAGAAGAAAAGAGAGAAGAATTGAATGGATACAATAAAAAATAATAGGGCCGGGCGCGGTGGCTCACGCCTGTAATCCCAGCACTTTGGGAAGCCGAGGCGGGTAGATCACGAGATCAAGAGATCGAGACCATCCTGGTCAATATGGTGATACCCCGTCTCTACTAAAACTACAAAAATTAGCTGGGCATGGTGGCGCGTGCCTGTAATCCCAGCTACTCAGGAGGCTGAGGCAGGAGAATTGCCTGAATCCAGGAGGCGGAGGTTGCAGTGAGCCGAGATCGCGCCATTGCACTCCAGCCTGGGTAATAAGAGCGAAACTCTGTCTCAAAAAAAAAATAATAATAATTATAATAATAATAAAGGGGATTTCACCACTGATTCCACAGAAATACAAACTAAAATCAGGGATTACTACAAATAACTCTATGCACATAAATCAGTAAATCTAGAAGAAATGCATAAATTCCTGGACACTTACAACCTCCAAAGACTAAACCACGAAGAAGCTGAATCCCTGAAGAGACCAATAAGAAGGTCTGAAGTTAAGGCAGCAATCAATAGTCTACCAACTAAAAAAGTCCAGAACCAGATGGGTTCACAACAGAATTCTACCAGAGGTACAAAGAGGAGCTGGTACCAAAAAGAGAGAATCCTCACTAACTCATTTTATGAGACCAACATCATGCTGATACCAAAACCTGGCAGAGACACAACTGAAAAAGAAAATTTCAGGCCAATATCCATGATGAACATTGATGCAAAAATCCTCAACAAAATACTGGCAAACCAAATCCAACAGCACATCAAAAAGCTTACCCATCATGATGAAGTCAGTTTCACCCTGGGGATGCAAGGCTGGTTCAACATATGCAAATCTATAAATGTAATCCATGACATAAACAGAATCAAAGACAAAAACCACATGATTATCTCAATAGATGAGGAGAAAGCCTTCAACAAAATTCAACAACGCTTTATGCTAAAAACTCTCAACTAGGTATTGATGGAATGTATCTCAAAATAATAAAAGCTATTTATGACAAAATCACAGCCAATATCAAATTGAATGGGCAAAACCTGGAAACATTCCCTTTAAAAGCTGGCACAAGACCAGGAAGCCCTCTCTTACCACTCCTATTCAACACAGTATTGGAAGTTCTGGCCAGGGCAATTAGGAAAGAAAAATGAATGGTATTCAATTAGGAAAAGAGGAAGTCAAATTGTCTCTATTTGCAGATGACATGATTGTATATTTAGAAGACCCCATTGTCTCAGCCCAAAATCTCCTTAAGCTGATAAGCAACTTCAGCAAAGTCTCAGGATGCAAAATCATGTGAAAGACCCTCAAGCATTCCTATACACCAATAACAGACAAACAGTAAACCAAATCATGAGTGAACTCACATTCACAATTTCTACAAAGAGAATAAAATATCTAGGAATACAACTAACAAGGGATGTGAAGGACCTCTTCAAGGAGAACTACAAACAACTGCTCAAGGAAATAATAGAGCATACATACAGATGGAAAAACATTCCATGTTCATGGTTAGAAATAATCAATACTGGGAAAATGGCCATACTGCCAAAAGTAATTTCTACATTCAATGCTATCCCCATAAAGCTACCACTGACTTTCTTCACAGAATTGGAAAAACCACCTTAAACTTCATATGGAACCACAATAGGGCCCACATAGCCAAGACAATCCTAAGGAAAAAAAAAAGGAAGTTGGAGGCATCACACTACATGACTTCAAACTACACTACAAGGCTACAGTAATCAAAACAGCATAATAGTGGTACCAAAACAGATATATAAACAAACTGAACAGAATAGAGCCCTCGGAAGTAACACCACACATCTACAACCATCTGATCTTTGATAAACCTGATAAAAACAATCAATGGAGAAAGGATTACCTCTTTAATAAATGGTGTTGGGAAAACTGGCTAGCCATATGCAGAAAGCTGAAACTGGACCCCTTCCTTACACATTATAGAAAAATTTACTCTAGATGGATTAAAGACTTAAATGTAAGACCTAAAACAATAAAAACTCTAGAAGAACACCTAGGCAATACAATTCAGGACATAGGTATAGGCTAGAACTTCATGACTAAAACACCAAAAGCAATGGGAACAAAAGCCAAAATACACAAATGAGATCTAATTAAACTTAAGAGCTTCTGCATAGCAAAAGAAAGTATTATTAGAACAAACCGGCAACCAACAGAATGGGAAAAAAATTTTGCAATCCACCCATCTGACAAAGGGCTAATAACCAGAATCTACAAAGAACTTAAACAAATTTACAAGAAAGAAACAAAAAACCCCATCAAAAAGTGGGCAGAGGATATGAACACTTTTCAAAAGAAGACATTTATGCAGCTAACAAACATATGAAAAAAAGCTCATCATCACTGGTCATTAGAGAAATACAAATCAAAACCACACTGAGATACCATCTCATGCCAGTAAGAATGGTGATCATTAAAAAATCAAGAGACAACAGATGCTGGAAAGGATGTGGAGAAATAGGAATGCTTTTATACTGTTGGTGGGAGTGTAAATTAGTTTAACCATTGTGGAAAACAGTGCGGCAATTCCTCAAGGATCTAGAACCAGAAATACCATTTGACCCAGCAATCCCATTACTAGGTATATAACCAAAAGATTAAAAATCATTCTATTATAAAGACACCTGCACACCTATGTTTATTGAGGCACTGTTCACAATAGCAAAGACTTGGAACCAACCCAAATGCCCATCAATGATAGACTGGATAAAGAAAATGTGGCACATATACACCATGGAATACTAAGCAGCCATAGAAAAGGATGAGTTCATGTCCTTTGCAGGGACATGGATGAAGCTGGAAACCATCATTCTCAGCAAACTAACATAAGAACAGAAAACCAAACACCGCATGTTAGTTTGCTGAGAATGATGGTTTCCAGCTTCATCCATGTCCACCACTTGTAAGTGGGAGTTAAACAATGAGAACACATTTTCACAGGAAGGGGAACATCACACACCAGGGCCGGTTAGGGAGGAGGGTAGATAGGGGAGGTATAACATTAGGAGAAATACCTGATGTAGATGATGGGCTGATGGGTACAGCAAACCACCATGGCACATGTATACCTACGTAACAAACCTGCACATTCTGCACATGTATTCCAGAACTTAACGTATANCGATCTTCAGGTTTCTTGAAAACTGCTGTGTAAGACTGATTTCCCCAGGAGTCTACATGCCTGAGGTCTTATTATCCCACATCTAATTCATTAATCACTTATTCTTTGTGCTAGACTGTGTAGAGAGTGGAATGTTAGCCCTATAAAACAGGAACTGCACTTCATGTTTTAAATGCTTAGAAGACTTTAAAAAAAAAAAAAAAAAAAACTTTTAGGAAAATGCAACCCTTAAAAGGTAGATTTCTTTACATTTATATAAAGCATAAATCTCAAATCTTTTATTTTAATCCCTTCAACTTCATTTCAGAATTTTTCTAAATCTTCCAATTTTAGTTGATTATTGAATTCTCAAGATCATCCCAAAGTATAAAAAGCTGTAACAACAAGGAGAAAGAAAAGGCAATTTAAATTACCTCGATACTCAAATCAGGTATTATTAAAAAATGTACACAAAATTCAAATTATATAGAGTTTATATTTGCTTTGAAATTTCAAACAAAATTTTAAGTAAAAGTATTGTCGTCATCAATATTAAAATTCTACAGGAAAGTGCAAAATCTTTCATGCCACTTCTATTCTAAAAAACAATTTATAAATTCAGAGATAACTTTAAAATACAAACCTTATAATAATCATATGAAAAATATATCACTTGCCTTCTCCCTGCTGTCAAAGTTATTAGTAGGCTTGGTGTTATCCCTTCATTATACAGTATAAGAGAAACCCAGGATAACACTCATTAGTGCCAGTCTACATATATTACTTTGGTTGAACAAGTTGTAAGTAAAGCAAATGAGCTAAGTACATAAAATATTGCCTTACTTCACTATTAAAAATGTTTTTTAAAGTTCACTTAATTTTGTTCATATTTTAATTAGTACTAATTTATAATTCTATCTAAGTACACACTGTCTCCTTCATCTATCATTATCATTTACTTATGTTTTGATACACTTCTAATTCAGTAGACAATTATTAAACACTTCATATATAAGCATCATACTAAGCTCTTTAATAATACGTCTACATGACGTCAGGCAAGTCATTTTATCTTGCCTGAAGGTAAAGTTTCTATCTTAATTTTCTCAATGATAATGCTAGGAGTTTAAAAAAGAGAATCTCTTCACACTCAAATAATTTGGAATTCTAAATAAATTCTAAAATAAGACAAAAACATGTCTAAATATAACTTAAGAAATACCTTCTCTGCACTCTTAATAGACTTATGTAGTCTTGAAATAACTCATTTAACATGACACCATGTCAAATAAATTGGAAATTCACAGAGTAGATAATCAAAAAATTAACAGATGTCTGAAATGATTCTGCTGAGAATTTCTGAAAATAATAATTGACCTTTACTCATTATTTATGAAAATATAAATTCTCTTTGTTATTGTTAGTCACAGAAAAAACAGGTCCATGTAAGGAAAGAATTTATCTATATTTTAAATGCAAAAAGACACTATACATTTCCCCTCTCTAAATAAATGGTGATAGTCACAGGCAAGAGAAGAACTATTAAGAGAAATTAGAAGCCAAAGACTTTTCTTTACTAGAATTGATCTTAAAACCGTTACTAACAAACAGCACTAAATCAACTTTTGAACAACTATTGATCAAGAAAAAATTAAAGTAGTCAATAAGTATAATCAACACTTAAAAGCAGATCAACAGCATTAATTCAAAATACAGAGCACTGTATGGAACTTTAGCAGGAGCGCTAAAAAAAAGAAGTTATAAATCAACAGCATTGCAAATATATATAAAATCTGTTTCAGTGAATTTTATAGTATAGTAGTGGCTTCATAACTAAGTACTGTCACAATGAAAAACACAACTGATTGTGATATAAATGTGCTTCCTTCATTTTGTTGACATTCCCATTACAATGTTATTTGAACAAATCATAAAATACTCTTGTATGGCATTCTAGTGGAATTTTATAAAATGTGAGATTGACTGTATTGGCTAACTAATCACCACAGGAAATCATCAAATGGACATGATTCACTTATGAAAGCTTGCTCTTATAATTATTCACCAGTTGTACATTTCAATCGATGAAGATACTTGCAGAGTCAAGAGGGTTTTAAACCTCTTGTGTCATTTACTATCACTTGTTCCATGGTTAACTGAGACTCTGATAAATTCAGACTTGCTTGCATTTGTCAAAGCAGGTATTCAAAGAAATGCTACATGGAGTTTACAAACAAAAGTCCATTATTCCAATTAGTGCTTTAGTTAAAATCCTTGGCAGTATTTCATGATGTCTTTCTTTAAAAATATTTGATATTGACTTTAGACATAATCCTATAATTATCTATTATGACATTATGTAGACTTTGTTTCCTTCTTTGGAAAATAAAAAATAAAATACACAGGATAGAATGTCATTACATTCTACACAAAAAACTCATTTTGTAGTTTCAGTTAGTAGTGACTTCGCAGCAATTTTTATATGCCCAAATTTCAAAATACTATGTTAAAGAAAGAAATGAATGTTGGAATTGTGAATCAACACTATTTAACATTTCTTGTGGGCTTCTGAAGGAAATGAAAATTCAGCAATATATTTATTGGCACAGTATTTCACTCAGTTTATAATAGCATATGTTTTTGCTTTATTGCAAGTTCAAATGTGTTCTAGAAACTAAAACAATAAAAAAATAAGCTACATACCTACATTATGCATTGAACAACTTATGGTAAATGATGTTTTACAAATGTAAACACTAAAAATGAGCGAGGATGAATGGATTACTAAAGTCTTACGTATTTTTATACCACCATTTAACTAAACAATCATAATTTCCTTTAGGAAACAAACACCGTTAAGTTACATATAAAGGCGTTCGTAATGACATTTTCTAGTAGAAGACGAGAACAGAAGAATTGGGATCTATACTTATAATATTTACATTGGCTTTGGGGAAATTATAATTAAAAACTATAAAATATTTTACAAATATTGACAATACAGAGAATCCTGTAATATAGGTTGGCTATACTTGCTGTTCTTATAACATTCTCTCATTTCAATCAGCTTTTCAAACTCAATCACTTCCCTGAAACATCTTACAAAATCAGCAATGACTTCTATTTAGACAAAATTCAGTTCTTATCTTACTTGACCATGGCATTTATTATAGTGGATAATTTGTCCCTGAATTACTGTCTTCCTTGGCCATAGTTTTAAACAGTTCCTAAGACCTAACCTTTCATTTGTTCATTAGATCCCCCTAAACCCAAAGATTCCATGTTTAACATATCTCTACTATGCATCTAAAACTTAAGATGGCTAAAACAGAACTCATGATTTCACTATATATTTATACAAATAAATGCTCACATGTATTAAATATATACATATATATATTAGATAGAAGTGTGTATATTTATATATTAATTATATCTCCCCAAATAGATCAGAAACTCCACGAAAACACAGACATTTTCTTGTTAACTGTTACATCCTCAGAGCTCCAAACAGTACCTGAAACATGGTTAAAGCTCTAAAAATATTTACTAAGTGAATAAATAAATCACATACAGAATTAGAATAATTCACTTTGCCTTTGCCTGGGACTTTCAAATAAAAGATAAAACTATTTTAAACCTAAAACCGTCAAAGGGTAATAATTGATCCATTATTTTACTTTGAAGTGGATTAAAGAACAATCAATATATTTCTTTTGTTTCATATCAGAGTCAAGTTGATCCTGAATTATAAATAATAAAATTGATGATAGCTACTAATTCACAGTTATTATATACTAGTAATTTTTGAAGATGATTTGTATATAGTCTATTCTAAAAGATAACTTTTATTAACCACCCAAATAGTAATAATAATTCATATACACAGGCACAGAAACCAAGGCTCAAGACCAAGCAATTTGCCCAAGCTTTTAAGGAATAGGGCTGGGATCTGAACCCAAATCAGTCTAGTTGAAAACTCAATGTTGTTTTAAAAACGAAATCTGTACTCTAGCTGTCTCTCTTTTTAATTTAAAAAGATTCAATTTAAAATGGGATTCAATTTAATCCAGAAAACAACCAGTGAGCAGCTAATTGTGTAACACACCACATTATATTAAACAAATATGGAAAATATATGATCCCTGTATGGAGCTTATATATAATTTAAGGGACCACTACTGTAGATTCACTTCAAAATTAGAAAATAAGACTCTACATAAAACAATAACTTTATGCTTTTTAAAAATGCAATATCCCTTTCCTTAAATATGTTGAGATTCAACACATGTAAAATGTGGATTAGGTGGGACTCATAATTAAAAATAAACTTTCAATATACTTCCTTTACTCAGGGACTATCTATCATACCATTCTCAATGATCTGGTATTTTCCTGGGATATATGTAATAACAAATAGCTTTCACAGAACACACACATGCTCCTCGAGGCCTACTCTGTAGAGAATATAAAATATCCTGTATTTTTAATTCCTAAACTAGTATCTATTATTTAACATTTTCCTTTCCCATGAGAATATATATGGTCATATCTGCAAGTTATTAAGTGATATATTAACGTAGCATTAACTTGAATCAACGGTAATTTTTGAAACTTTAAAATATTGCAATATGTAGTAATAATACATAATGCTTGTTGAGACTTATAAGTACTGTACTAAGTATTTAAATGTGTTTTCTTTAGTATTAGCAAAAAATTACTTAAAATTGATTATGACTCATTAATATCCCTGTATACATATGTATAGAGACCATATGTTTTATAACAGATTATTAATTCCTCTGGACATAAATACTTTTCTTTATTATTTATCTTGCCTTTTGATTATTTTCTAGCTCCACAAGATAAAGAGGAAGTAGGAGAGAAAACAAATTGACACCAATCAACATTATTACCTCCCAATGGCTATTGTCAGAGTTGAGAAGTAGAAAACTAAACCAAGCAAAAACATGAAAGATTTAATGTGAATGTAAATTTCATTTATTCATGTTTTTACCTTCTTTACTAACAATAACTTAAAAAAATAAAATTAAATTAAAAAACTGCCGACACTTACTAGCAGTTGTCAGAGCTCATTTTTCTTACTTAAGTCCTAGAGTCTACCAATAGAAGGCTTAAAAAATTTTAAGTACCAGTACCAGGGAAATTGGTATTCCAAATACACTATTCATTTGTATTTCTTATAAAAATCACTTTGTTCCCACCTGACTTTTTATCATCTCAGAAGGCAGACAATTAATAAATTGCATACTAATTCTCTAGTAGCGAAGAGAAATACAAAGTGTTTCCACTGTTTGTTAAATATGTTTCTAATAAATATAGCATCCTTATATGACAGATGTATCAGGCCCTTCGTAGGTCTAGTCCTTATTTAAAAATAGTTCTCACTGACTAGACCAAACAAGTCAAAAGGGAAGAAAAAGCAGACAACTAATCACAGTTTTAGATTACTTTTTAAAAAGTAATAAATAAAAACAGACTTCAGATTTTAGACAGCTCTAGGTTCACAACAAAATTGGCCAGATTATGTTTAATTCATTTTTGCTGAATTCTGGTTTATACAAAGATTAAGGTGACAGCAGTGAAAAGAGAGAGAAAACATTTTAAAATGTTTGATAGTATATTTAATATAAAAGTTATATTTTATAATTTTAAAATAAAAATTATAACATATATTTGATAAATTTAAAATTTAAAATGTTTGTTATATAAAATTATAAAAACACATCTATTTGAAAAGGATGCCTAGGAGTCATGGGTTCATTTGCTCATTCATTCACTCAACAATGAAACATAATATGTACTCTTACAGAACATTACAGTACTATGGTCTACCATAGTACTCAGACAAGACATTACAGATTCCTGGATTAATAACTGAGTAGGATTATAACTTTGTTAACTGAAAGGTGGAAGATATGGGTGAAGAGATAATAAAGATCCCAACATTAGACCATTTAAGTTTCTCCAGGTTACTTAATCAAGTAAATACAAATTAATACCAATGAGATATCACACATCAGAAAGGGTAACATTAAAAACACTGACAATGCTAAGCAGTATTGCATATGTGAAAGGACTAGAACTCTCATATGCTGCTGCTGATATAAATGTAAAGAGATTCAATCACTTCATAATACTGCTTGGCTGTATTTCCTAACGTGACTCAATAATTCTACTGTTAGCTATATACCCCTGAAAAATGAGTGCCTATGATCACCCAAAAATTACCCATGAGGATGTTCATATTAGTTTTATTCAGAATAAACAAAACTGGAAAATATCCACAAGTCCATCAACAGGAGAATGGACAAATAAATTGCTGTATAGCCATATGATAGATCACTGCAATTTAAAAAAGAATGAACAACTAATCCTAGCAACAATATCGATGACTATCACAAATGTGTTGAATGCAGGAAGCCAGCCATAAATTAGTTTATGATTTCATATAAATGAAATTTAAAAACAAGGAAGAGAAAGTGACAGAGTAAGAAAAGTAGTTACCTTTGAGACAGTCTTTCTGAGTGAGAGATGTTACGTATCTTCATTTGGGTAGTAATTATAAATGGGTATTCATTTGTAAAAATTCATAGAATGGTACACTTAAAATGTCTGTATTTTTAAACATGCATTCTAGGCTTCACTTAATAAAAAATGTTATAGGAAAAATAAAGCATAATTAAAAATTAATAGAGTATAAATATAGTATGTATTTAAGCCATACAAATGGGAAAAACATAAGATTATAGAATTCAACCCACATTGATCAGTGATGATATTAAATGCAACTGAACTCAAAACTCCAATTAAAACATTTCCAGATTAGATTTAAAATACATACACAAACCAATGTGTGCATGCTGGTGTGTGCATTCTCCCCCTCTCTCTCTATTTAAGTCAGAGAGGGGAAAGGTTTTCTTTTATCATAAATTAGGTAAAAATAACAGATTATAGATAGTATAAAAATAAAACAAAGTGTAAGAAGAAAATACAAGTGAATATCAATCATCATAGTTCTGGAGTACAGAAAGTCTACTCGAGTCTGAAAACAATTTATACTTCTTCTGACATCATCAAATAGGTTCATAAAATGAGAATTTCTGAAACATACACAAATACAAAACCGATAAGGAAAATTTACACATGAATCTTTTTAAACTGGGTAAAATATTTACAATGAATATGATTTGAAAGTATTCACGTTAAGATTTTGTTCAAAACAATAAAGAGATTAACACCTGATGGCTGGGTGCAGTGGCTCACACCTGTAATTCCAGCACTTTGGGAGGCCAAGGCGGGTGGATCACCTGAGGTCAAGAGTTCCAGACCAGCCTGGCCAACAGAGTGAAACCGTGTCTCTACTAAAAACAGAAAAAATTAGCTGGGCGTGGTGGCAGGCACCTGTAATCCCAGCTACTTGGAAGGCTGAGACAGGGAGAATCTCTTGAACTCGGGAGGAGGAGGTTGCAGTGAGCTGAGATTGTGCCATTGCATTCCAAACGGGGCAACAGAGCAAGACCCCTCAAAAAAAAAAAAAAAAGATTAACACTTGAACTTTCAAAAATGGGACTATTAAAAAGTAACACATACAGACAAATGATTAAATGTTACACTTCACATATATTAAGGGAATGCAAATTAAACCATAAAAATTGTGTTCTTGACAAAAAAAAAAAAGAGCGTTAATATGTGGTCTTGCAGGGAAAGATTAATGATAATACTGCTAATAGAATGCCAACTGGCAGACATTTTCTGGAGGGCAATTTAGTAATATATATCAAACACTATAAAATATGCATTACCTTTGGTGCACCCAAATCATTATTCCCAGTGAAATAATTATATGAGTTAATATTTTTCACTGCAATATTACAAATAACACCCAAAATGGAGACAAAGTAAATTTCTAACAGCAGTGAATTGTTAAAATAACTGATATATTTTTGTGGCAGAGTATTCTCCAGTAAATAGGCTTTATTTATTTATGTTTACTAATATAAAAAATGTTAATGATATATTACCACCTAAAAGAATGCTGGTTTATAAGCAGTGAATGTATATATGTGCATGGGTATTCGTAATGGCATATTCCTGAATAGACAACCATGCAGCCTGTAAACTTCTCAGTAGAATGTCTGGCCAGGTAAATGATAACTGAAGCAAATCAGGTAGCCACTCATCAAAGCACTTCTAACTTCTATGGAAAGTAAAAAGAAGGTAACTTGGGTTAAATATTCCTGCTTTACCTGAGATCAAAAGTACTAAAGTCCTAAATCAGCAATGTAATAATATAATAAGACAAATAGTCTTTGATTATACTTATGTCTTTAATTTCTTCCCATACCCTTCCAATAAACTCATGAAGAGTTATTATCTATCCATCCACTCAGCTATCTGAAGTAACTGAACTATTAACCTCTCTTCAGGATTTCACATTAAATGCTCCTTTTCAGGACTCAAAAAAACTCTAGGCGATCTCGCTTCCAATAGATTCCAACACTTTCATGATATCAGATGAGGAAACCAATGCCAAGAGAATCATGATAATTAATAAATTAAATATAGAAATTATTCAACATCAAATACTTTCCAATTTGTTTCATCATGTAAATGAGTAATATAACTTTCCAATCCCCAGAGGTCTGTATTCTGATTTTCACAATAAAAATCACTTTTTCTTACCTAATCCATATAACTTAAATGTTGGGCCTACATTACCATATTTCATATTAAATACAGCTTTTTACATGCATAGAAAACATTTTAATTGGAGTCTTCACACAAGTTAAAACACTTGTCTCAAATGAAACATCTGCTTTGCCAGCAAATGTTTCAAATTTGAAGACATTTGTTTCAATAATCTTCGAAGAAACCAGTATTTTTCTTGATTTAAGGCCAAGTACTTTTTAAAATTTAACTCTACTAAGTCTTTTCAGTCAGAAGCCTTATTCACTGGTGGAAATCTGTATTCACAATAAAATGTCAGATGCTAATTCCTTCTTTACAAAACATATATTGCATTTTATTATTTTAACACAAAGTTTATGTATTTTCAAACTTCAAAAATATATTCTGTCACATACTGTTAGTATTATTTATAAAAGAATTTACCAAATAAATTAACAAAGTAGAAGATTAAGAAATTACTACAATGGGAATTCAGCTTTTATTTATACAGAATTGTCCTTCTGGTATATCCATCTAAGAATTATTACATTTATAAAAGAAAGGAAAAAAGTTTATCAACTTATGCCTTCTCAATTTTGAAAATGTTATTGAAAGGTTTCGACTTTTGATGTCCATTGTCCAGCTATTCCACTCTGACAAGAATAACAGGCAGTCCTTATCGAGTATGTATTTTGTGCCATACAGTTTTCTAAGTTATTTCAAATGAATGTTTTATTTTTCACAAGAACCATACACAGTAATATCATAACTCCATTTACATGCAAGGCAACTGAATCTCACAGAGCTAAGGTCAATTGCAAAGGTCAGTTGGGTAATAACTGGCAGAATTAGGCAAGTGCACTTGGCTACAAAGACCACATATAATACTGTCTCCTGAGACTGCATACCATTTGAAGCAATACTATACAATCAAAAAAAATAATAGTGTAGAAGAGTGAATGGTAATGACAGCAAATACTTATTAGGTACCAGGTGCTACTCTGAACATTTCCCAATATTAACTGATTTAACCCTTAGTACACTACTATACTAATTTTATAGATGAGGAAACTGGTATACAGAGGAGTAAAGTAATATGCCCAGGGGCATAGCTAGTAAAAATTGTAAGGCAAGGATTCTGACTCAGACACATTGGTTCCAGAGTCAAGCTTTTAATAACTACATTAGAGAAAGCCATTTAAAACTTTTGCTAGGTATAACAAAATACAAACAGTATGACTGTAATTCTGTAAGAAAAGAAAAACCACATAAACACAAGAAGCACCCTAGAAAGATACAAGCCAAGAGATTAACAGTGTTTTTCCTCAACAGCAGGATAACACAAGAAATTCTTTTGTCTTCTCCAAGTCTATCCATATTTTTTAAATTCTCTAATATTAATACTTTTTTGAAATACCAAAATACAAATTTTAATTCGTTTTAAAAAATCTATGATTTCCTTCCACCACTGCCATTATTCCAGCCTTCATTACTTTTTATTCATTAAGTGATCTTATGTTCAGTCTTTTTCCTCTTCTTAAACTCCTTACTAATATTAAATTGACCTCCCTACAGCAAAATTTATAACTTTATTATAGTATCATCTCATCATCTAAAAAATTATATGCCTATAAAAATATACATTTATATTTGTTTGCATGTTTATTTTTTATCTCTTACACCAATATACGAGATTCTTGAGGACAAGAATTTGTTTTGTGCATCAAGAGCAGAGCAGAATTACCGTGATCTAAGAAAATGACAGTAGTGGTCAAGATTAGGGCAATAGCAGAAGAACAAGAGCTAAATATATTTTAGACAATTCTGGATATAAGTTCAACATGGATTGGTGATTTAATAGGGGAAGGAATAAGAAAGAAGTCTCAAGGTGATACTCAGATTTTTGACTTTGGCAAATTATGTGCTCATACCATTTACTGAGACCTGAGAAGATGCAGGATTGAGAAAGTTAATAAGTTGTGTGGAAAATTTTTAACAGATGCCTGTAAGAATTCCAAAGAAAATCTTCAATACATAGGAAGATATATGGTTTTACAGTTCAAAACAGAGATCTGAAAAAAATATTTGTCTGGAATTAATATTTAAGTCCCTACTTCATGCTGTATATATTATAACAAATTTGAAATAGTGCTGTATATTACAGTAAATTCCAAATAGGGTCAGTATTTAAAGGTAAAACAACAACAACAACAACAACAACAACAATGCAGTATTAGATAAACCTTGGTTATAATAAAATGTAGTGGAAAAACATTGCTATGATTCAAAATCTAGAAGCAATAAAACAAAGCAATCCTCCTTAAGTCTAAATAAGTATCCGTGAGTCTACACTGATACAAATAAAAGAATGAACAAATAAATAAATGAAAAAGCAGAGACAAATTGCCTGTGTAGAAAAATTCCACATAAATTATGTAAATATTCCACCCCCAACAAAGGCAGCATAACTCCCTACTCCTTAAGTATGTACTGTGCTTAGTGACTTCCTCCCAAAGGGTACAGCATGGTAAAAGGAAAAAATAAGTAACTTTACAATGGAGAAATTTGTAAACACAGCCAGGTGATGAAGATCAACACCAGCAATGATAAATCATATTGATAGTACAGACCCTTGACATGACATAATGAAAATGGCAATTTACTTCTGTAGTCTTCCTCCCCAAAAACCCATAACTTAAGTTAACCATGAGAAAAACACCAAGCTAACTCAACAGAGAGGCATTCTACAAAATACCTGATTGTATATATCTCAAAACTGTCAAGGTCTTCAAAAACAAAGTCTGAGAAACTGTCATAGCCAAGAGGAACCTAAAGAGACATGACAACTAAATGTAGTGTGATATCCTGAATGTGATCCTGGAACAGGAAAAGAATATTACTTAAAACCTAAGGAAATAATAAGCACAAACTTTAGTTAATGACTGTGTGTCAATATTGGTTCATTAATTATAACAAATACATTATACTAATGTAAAATGTTAAATAATGGCAGAAAATGAGTATAGGTTATATTGTGTCTTAGTACTCTTGGGTTTCTATAACAAAATACCATAAACTGGGTGGTTTTTAAGCAACAGAAATCTATTTCTCACAGTTATGGAGGCTGTGAAATCTAAGATCAAGACACCAGCAGATTTGACGGCTGGTGAAGGATCGTTTCCTGGTTCACAGATAGTCCCTTCTTGCTGTATCATCACGTGATATAAGACACAAACAAGCTCTCTAAGAATTCTTTTAAAGGGTACTATTTCCCCTTATGATTGCTTCACCCTCATGACCTAATCACCTCTTCAAATGTTCCAGCTCTTAATACCATCACACTGGAGATCAAAATTTCAACATATGAATTTTTTGGGAACAGAAATATTCAGATCATAACATAAGGGAACTCTGTAGTATCTTTACAAATTTTCTTTAATTCTCAAACTGTTCAAAAAAACCAAATATATATTTTTAAATGTCTCTTTTTTAAGAAAATAAATATCAAAAAATAGTTAAAATATGCTAAAAATATTTTTATCAGTTACTGTCAAACCTCTTTATAAGAGTTTCATAAGGCTTTAAGATTCTTCATATTCAAATCAGCTGTCCCAGTCACTCATTAATTTCCAGTCTCCTAAAATACCAAAGTAAAATGTAAAAAAAAAGAAAGGAAAAAAAAGCAGCCAATAAAAGGAGAGATTTTCTTATAAGTTTTCCATTTTTTGCTCTTCTTTCCTTGGTTTGAACAGTTTGCTCATAGTTCTGTATGCTATTTTCTGTTTATTCATTTTTGAGAAATACACATAGGCCTGATATTAGAAAATCAGAACACAAAAGCTGTTCTGAGCTCCCTCACAGGCTACTAGTACCTAACTCAATATCTGAGACAATGAATAAACTGATTCAACCTTTCTTTGTATCTGTCTCTTTATCTTAAAAATAGGGATTTACTATGCATTGGGCGACTGTGAGGACACAGCGTAAAACAGAATGTAAAGGCAGTTAGTACAGTGCTAAAACAAGGTATAATAAATGGAAGCTAGTAGGAACAGAACAAGGTAGAATACAGGAACGAAGTAAAGAAAATTAGCAATCTCTACAGCAATAAAAAAGTAAAAAGTTAATACTATGTGAGCTTTAATGATCAAATTAGCAACCTGAGCTACAGGTGCTGTGATGCTTTTGAAGCGAAGTTGCCCTATCTTAAATAAAAATATATTCATTCTATTAAGGAAATTTCATTCAGTAAACTAATCATCCCCAGAATAATACAAGATAATAGAAAATAGGAAAACGGGAACTGATCTATTCATCCTCTCTTTATAGTAGATCAGCTCCAGTTCATTTAAATGGACTTTATGCTAAAATTGTGCTAAAATTTGTGAAGCCATATTTTGTCTTGTTTTGAAAGAAATCACGCATTCCTCAATCAGAAATATTAATTTCTCTGATTATGGCAGAAGTAAATGTAGGAAAACACGACCAGGTACAGTGCCTAATACCTGTAATCCCAACACTTTGGAAGGCTGGGGCAGGAGAATTCCTTGAGCCCAAAAGTTTGAGGTCAGCCTAGGCAACATAGTGGAAACCCATCTCTTCAAAAAAAGTGTTTTAAATAAATTAAGCTAGGTTTGGTGGCATGTGCCTGTGGTCCCAGCTACTCAGAAGGCTGAAGCAGAAGGATGGCTTGAGCCCAAGGGATTGAGGTTGTGGTGAGCCACAATTGTGTCACTGCACTCGAGTCTGGGTGACAGAGAAATACCCTGTCCCTAAAAGAAAGATTAAAAAACAAACGAGAGATGAGAGAGAGAGAGGAAAACAAAGATTTGAAAGTTTCTTAAAATGTATAAATACTCAAATTATGAAAGCATCAAAGAAGTAAACATTCAAGAATATGAGGTTTTCTGTTACGAACCCTATAACGTCACTATATTTAGCATTGCTGAAATGATGCTAATTTGCTAATGATAAAAATGCATTAAAACATTACGTACGGACACCAAAATGTTTAGAAAACTGTTCATTTTCATTACTGAAACTGAGATTAAAGTCAGAATTACCTACAATTAAGACAAATTGTTTTATCTCACTGTCCAGTTATGTTTTGTAAAAATTACCTAAGAAATTTGGCAAACCTTTTCATATATATGCTCTCTTGTGAGGCTCACTACAACCTCACAACTAATGTGATGGGTAATATTGCCTCTATCATGGAAATAAGAAAACAAAGGCTCTAAAAAGCCAGGCCACTTACCTAGTGTTGCACTACAAGTCACAAAGAGTTAAGGCTGATCTGAGGTTACCTGATCTCAAGTTCAGTGGTCTTTGCATGACATTTCAACTACATTCATTATTTCTTTATTTGTCCTTTCATTTTAAAATTAATATTCACTCCCAAAACTCCACTTAAGCTTTATTAAGAAATTTTAAAAAGGTATAAATTTCCAAGAACAAAGATGACAGTTGTCAACAAGTGCTCAAAGATGAAACAGAACATAGTGGAAATCTACTAGTCCAAGTGAGCCAAAGTGGGGGCTAGCTTCTCCAGAAGGCAGAAGAGATGGGATAGAAAAAGCAGGAATGGTTGGAATTCTGCCTAAGGAATAGTTTTGTCAGAGGTGTTTAAACTACAGTGACTCCATCTTGAATAGGGGCTGGGTAAAACAAGGCTGAGACCTAGGAGGTTAGTCTTTCTACGTCATAAGATGAGACAGGAGGTCAGCACAAGATACAGGTCACAAAGACCTTGCTGATACAACAGTTTGCAATAAAGAAGCTGGCCAAAACTGACCAAAACCAAGATAGCATTGAAAATGACCTCTGGTCCTCCTCATTGCTCATTATAACTAATTATAATGCATTTGAATGCTAAAAGACATTCTCACTAGCACCATGATAATTTACAAATACCATGGCAACATCAGTAAGTTACACTATATGGTCTAAAAAGGAGAGAAACCCTCAGCTCTGGGGACTGCCCCCCTCTTTACCAGAAGACTCATGAATAATCCACCCCTAATTTAGCATGTACTCAAGAAATAATTATAAGTATTATCAGTCAAGCAGCCCAAGCTGCTGCTCTGCCTACGGAGTAGCCATTCTTTTATTCCTCTACTTTCTTAATGAACTTGTTTTCACCTTATGGACTTGCCCCAAATTATTTTTGCACATGGTCCAAGAACCCTCTCTTGGGGTCTGGATTGAGACCCCTTTCCAGTAACAGTTTCACCCCCAACCCCTTCCTCTCCTCATGCCTTCTAAGAGATAAGAAATTCATTCTCTGAAAAAGTCAACCAGGAAAACTTAGGTTCTAGGTTACCAGGCACAGCAGAGGTCAGAGAAAATGAAATAAAAGCAATTGAGTGCAAGTCCCCCATCTTGTGTTCTGGGACCACAGGGACCTTCCTTGACTTGGTTCTGAGCAGCCTACTGCTACCTTCTGATGAGAGATTAGAGAATTCTCTAGAAAATCTGATCAGTGGAAGAGAAAAGACCTACAGGCACTAAAATTTAGATTCTCCAAAACCAAGTAACAAGCTGTCAGCCTAGTAACTCCTTGGAGAAGCCCAACAGGTCCCACATACTACCCCTACACCAGAGCAGCCTTACTCAACCACCCACTCAACCAAGGTTAATCAGAGTAGAAGAAAATCATTAGTAAATAAGCAAATACAAATTTTGCTTGTGTTCAGGCTATAGGAAAAATTTTCAAAATCACCTTATTTAAAAAAACAATACTCTGCTGCAAAAGAGAACAGAATTATTATTTGCATTGGGTTTTGAAAACCGTGTTTATAAAAACAAAAACAAACAACAGAAAAAGCTTATATTAACTTTGAATTATTTATATTATTCACATAGCTATAGATTTATGATTAATCTAGTTATCTAACGTTTCAAAATGCTGGTAGTAAAAAGCTTAAGAAACAGGAGTTTTTACTATGTGTTTCTTACATTAAAAACAAGTTTAGTTAAAAGCATAGTGTTCATCATTCAAAAAAAGGACTAAGGAATTTCAAAACAAAACCGAAATCACCTTCTGTGATTCCATAGCCAATAATTTTGGTATATCATCTATCATCTAGATCAACATTTCAATGTTTGTATTCTTCTATATCAAATTGCCTTTAACTCCTATTTTTAAAATAATGTATATTACAGAAACATGAAACTAGTAAAAATCTTCAAATTATAATATCAGTTTTAAATCCAAAGCTTTCAAAGATTTGAACAACCAAGATAAAAAAAAAAATATCTAGGGAATCTTTATTCTGTGAAGTTGTCAAAGTACTTATAAAATAACAGTCACAACTCCTGAATTGTTTGACCACTAATATCCATATCTAGTTTTATGAATACAGAATTCAGGTTTCTCTGTCAAATTTATTCCCTCCCTCACAACAGTAATGATGATGGCTTTATCTAACTTCTAACCACCATTTACCTATATTATTACAGAAACATTTTAATCAATATTCTCTTTCAGTCTCTCTTCATTTTGGTCTCCCCTCCACTTTACCTTGTGAAACATCATCTTAGCAAAACAAATATGGGCATGTGTCTTTTCTATTTCAAAAACTTCAGTGATTTCCAGTTGCCTACAGGTTAAAGTCCAAATTCCCTACTGTGGCCCAAAGGTCATTCTAATCTTGTCCTGATCTACCTCTAGTCACGTGCTTCCATCTTCGTCTTATACTCTGGCTTCTCTGTATTGCCTCTGTTTTTGGTGTCAGCATGTTCCCACCTGCTGTTTTATCTGCTGCAACGTCTTCTCCATGTAAATTTTAAAAGGGTGTGATAAATACCATTTTATGGTGTAGAATACACTAATATTCCACAAATGTGTTATATAATATATAATTCAGGTGCATGAGGCTATGGGTATTATTTGTACTACAGTTTGTATTTTTCTGTATTTTAAAATTTCTCCTTAACAAAAAGCACACTTAAACTACTGATTCTGTTTGCTCTAAAAGAACAAGAGTGAACACAAGATTATGTTCATTGCTTACCCTACTGGATATGATCTATTTAACAAAGATTTCTGATCTTTATAATTTTTTTTTTAATTTTTCAATTGCAGCAGTAATTGCTTACTTGCTAATGAAATTACATATGCTTATCTAACATTCTACACTGGACTGTGAGCTCCCTCACGGATGAATATGGGGATGACATTTTCTTATTTTTTTCTGTTAAATATCCATGTTTAAACATAGAAGTTTTCAGTAAATATGGACAAAGAGAAAGAGGGCCAAATAAAAGATGAAAGGGAAGAAAACCAGAGGAAAACAAAGACAAAGAAAGTAAAAAACTGATGTCAGTATAGGAATCTTTCCCCAAACATGTATTAAAAATAATGAATTACAGGTTTTAAATAATCTTCATTTTGATCTTCTAACTCTGAAAAAAATGGACTGGTGCATTCCTGTCTTTTAGAATATAAAAAGGTTTTATAAAATCAATGCCAACCAATTTTTGTCCACGATTCTAAAAACTAAATATTAAACCAAGGAAAGAATCTCAATAATTTTTTAGGTTAACTAATGTTGAATAAAAGAAAATCTAATAGCAGATAAAGTTGGTAAGGTATTGAAATAACATTTGAGAAAGATTATAGGATTTTGTTATTACAGTATAAATTTATATATTTTTTCATATCTAGTATCAAAATACTCTCCATATACAGGTGAATCTCTTATTGTGGGATTCTGTGATAGGAAGTGTTACTCCATCTCATCTTATGTACACTGCAGAGACTAGATGATCTCTTAGGCTCTCATTCCTTAGCATCAAATGACTTATACTTACATAATTAGATGTTCCCAGCTGGAATATTGAATCCTGGAGCACTGTTAAAACTCAGGGACAGTTAAAAAATTATCCTCATGAAGATGAAAATGCTGTGGTGATAACAGTGTTGAGAATTCAGCACCAACAAGATTGAGAATCCAGTAGAGCTGAACCAGTGACAGATTCCCAAGGTGGACTATTTGGTGGCATGACCCTGGTTGTGTGGTTCTCCCATGTTCCTGCTTACTCTGAAAGCTACTCAACCTACTTCAATAAATTCCTTTTCTGCATAAGATAGCCAGAGTCAGTTTCTTGCTTGCAGCCAAGAGTTCCAACTCATAGACCCACAAAATATACCCACTCCAACTATACTGTAATTAGGCACATTCATTTGTTTAATAAGCAAAGATCACTCAAAGTTGCTGGAAGCTCCATTATTTAATAACTGTGTCTATCAATACCAAACTTCCTAATTCAGAAAGACAAAAGAACAAAATAATAATAAATACAATCAAAAGGTTAGGTCAGAAGTGCTGGGTACAGAAAAAAATAGTGAACTATACATTTTCAGTTTCAGGTTTTGTTTTATTTTGTTTTGTTTTTGAGACAGAGTCTCACTCTGTCAGCCAGGCTGGAGTGCTGTGGCACAATCTCAGCTCACTGAAGCTACTGCCTCCCAGTTTCAAGTGATTCTCTTGCCTCAGCCTCCCAAGTCGCCGGGACTACAGGCGCGCACCACCATACATGGCTGACTTTTGCATTTTTAGTAGAGACCGGTTTCATCATGTTGGCCAGGCTGGTCTTGAATATCTGACCTCAAGTGATCCACTCACCTCGGCCTCCTAAAGTGCTGAGATTACAGGCGTGAGCCACCAGGCCTAGCCAGTTTCAGTAATTTTTTTTATTGTGAAGTCCCAGCCTAAGATTTCAGAACCACTTAGAAGTAATTTAATAAAACATCACAAATGAATCCTAAACCAGAACCTAAGTTCTCTAGAATTGAGAATTTAAACTATACATCATAGCTCATACTATCAAAAATGAGGACGATGACCAAGAAGAAAGCTACAAAGATATAAAATGTGCTAGGAAATTTGTCTTCTGTACCTCACTTTACTTTTACCAAGACATGTCTTGTGTACTTATATTTCTTTCCAAACTAACCAAATGAAACCATAAATTCACATTATCTTTGAAAACACAGAAACTAACCCTACATCATATCCAAGCACTAATTGCAGAGAATTAATCAGCATAAAGACTAGTGTTTGTACAAGGAGAGAAAAGAGGAAGAAACTGTTGAGTTTACAATACAATCTCCACCAAAATTCTAGTGTCATTTTTCACAGAAATAAAAAATACAATGCTTAAATTCATATTTAAGTTACAAAAGACCATGAATAGCCAAAGCAATCTTCAAAAAAAATAACAAAGCTGGAAGAATCACATTCCCTGATTTCAAAATATATTATAAAGCCATTGTAATCAAAACAGTATGATACGGGCAATAAAAACAGACACATCAACCAATGGAACAGAATGGAAAGCCCAGAAATAAATTCACACAGTTAAGGCCAATTGATTTTATACAAAGGTGCCAAGATCACACAATGGGGAAAAGACAGTCTCTTTAACGAGGGGTGTTGGAAAAACTGGGTATCTTCATACAGAAAAATAAAACTGATCTTTATTTGAGACTATATGCAAAAATCAACTCAAAAACTGAAGACTTAAATGTACTATCAGAAAATACAAAATCTATTAGAAGAAAACATATGGGAAAAGCTCCGTGACATTGAACCAAGCAATTTTTTTAATACAACCCTTAAGCATAGGTAATAAAAGCAAAAATAGACAAATGGTATTGCCTCAAACTAAAATGTTTCTATATAGCAAAGGAAATAAATAGTTGTAAAGAAACAACTCAGAGTTAGAGAAACTATTTGTAAACCATACATCTAATAAGAAATTAACATCTAAAATACATAAGAAACTCAAAGAACTCAATAGCAAGAAAACAAGTAAACCAATTAAACAATGGACAAAGAACATAAACACGTATTTCTCAAAAAAAAAAAAATATATATATATATAAATGACTAACGGTTCCAAGAAAAAATGTTCAATGTCACTAATCATTAGGGAAATGCAAATTAAAACTACAGTGAGATATCACCTTATAACTGTTAGAATGGCTATTAAGAAAAAGATGAAAAATAACAAGTGTTTTTGAAGATGTGGAAACAGGAATTCTTGTCCTTTGTTGGTGGGAAGGTAAATTAATAAAACCATTATGAAAAATCGTATGGATTCCTTAAAAAACTAAAAGTAAACTACTGTATGGCCTAGCAATCCACTTCTGGATGAGACAAGATAATTGAAATCAATATATCAAAGAGATATCTGCTCTCCCATGTTGACTGCAGCATTAGTCACAATAACCAAGATATGGAATCAACCTAAATGTCTACCAATGTATAAATGCATAAAGAAAATGTAGTAAATATTTATAATGAAAAATTATCCAACCTTTTAAAAACAAGAAAATTCTGTCATTTGTAACAACATGGGATGAACCTGGAGGACGTCATGCTAAGTGGAATTAACCAGACACTTCATTATTCCATTTATAAGTAGAATCTAAAAAAGTGCAACTCATAGAGTTAGCGAGTAGAACAGTGGTAATCAGAGGCTCAGGGAGGAGGGAAGAAATGGAGAGATGTTGCTCCAAGGGCACAAAGTTTCAGTAAGACAGGAGTAATATGTCTCTGAGAACTACTGCATAGCAGGATGACTAAGTTATTAATAATGTATATTTCAAAATAGCTAAGAGAGTTAATTTCAAATGTATCACCATAAAAAATAAGTGAGGTGATAGACACGTTAACTGGCTTGATTTAATCATTCCATATTGTACATATGCAGGAAAACATTACATTGTATTCCATAAGTATAAATTATTATAATTGGTCAATTAGAAATAACACTTTTTTAAAAATTGAGATAATGATAAACTAATTTTCAAAAGTGAAAGAAAATCATGTATGGCTCAATATGGGGGAAAAACTACAAATTATGGCACAATGTCAGTTTCACCCTCTTTCAAGCAGAAACATACACATTCCTTTTAAATAAATACATTCTATAGTATTAATGGTGAATTAAAACCGTGGTCATAAGGTACTCATAGACCATGGAACTGAAAGCAACTGTGGTTCAGTATTTCTTGTTTTATGACATCCCAGGAGAATGATCACATTATGATAACATCACTTCCTAAGGTGTATTTTTGTTTAAGTAGTCATTTTGTTCACAGATAAGCAGTTGTGTGTGAGCTCCTGCATATATTTGTGTTTGTGTGTGTAGTAAGTTAAATATCAAAATAAAGTACCAAAAATTAGCGATTTTATTTTGGCAATAATCAATCACCAAAGGTAATTAATGTTCATATTTAAAGAGCTAAACGTAATATTTTAATGTTTACATTTTCTTCTGAATTACAATTACCTATAAAATTCATATTTAACTTAAAAAATAAATGTAATCCCATTAATTATAAAGTAAAAAAAATTTTTTTGGATTGGTTCTTAAAAAATACAAACAGAATCTCTCCAAAAGAGACATAAATTATAATTTAGAAAATGTATTGAAATTATAATTTTCTAATATAAGAGGGGACATATGTTCAGTTGTGGCAAGTTTTCAAATTGAGGTTCCTACTTTAGTGAACAAGGAAAAAGCTTCCAGGCTACAGAAAAAAAAAAAAAAAAAAAAAAAAAA
>NW_016107510.1:220300-268468 GCF_001604975.1 Cebus imitator | reverse complement strand
TATGAATGCTATTTAAAACCAAAAAAGCTGACTGATAAGAGAAGGCAGGAGAAGGGAGGGGAGGAGAGAAAAGGAAAAGAGAAGAGAGGGGAGGGGAGGGGAGGGGAAGGAAGAGAGATCAGTAAGAAGATGCATCTTATTAGAAAGATCTATACAAAATTAAATAACCAAGTAACAGCATAGGGAGACAGTTACAAAAAGAAAAATTTGGAACAGATTTTAAATGACAGCAAAAGCAGTGCTGCTGCAGAATGAAGTTCTGGCAACAGGTGCAGAAAGATGAGCACGTGGGAAAAAGACTATGAAGCCTGACAGAATTCTAGGAATAAAATAATAATATTTAGAATTTATGCCATACTTTTTTCTTGAAGCATTTTATACACATCAACTAATTAATCATCAAAACACCCACATGAATATTTCTCCACTCATTATCACACTAAAGAATGAGTTGCTTCTTCTTGACTACATATTACAAATCAAACTTTAAATTTTTGCACTTTTCATATTAAACTTTTCAGCAATATCTCTCTTTTCATCTAGAACTAATTTAGTCATTGCATTTGGAATTTTCTACAGATTCTATTGCTCCAAACAAATCAAAAATTCCGATAGATTCTCTTTGAGAACACAGGATTTATTAAAAACAACTTATATCATGTTTGCTTCAACTAAAAACACTATCTATTTGATAGAATACATATGGTCCCCAATTTATGATGGTTTAACTTAAATATTTTTAACTTTACTATGGTGTGAAAGTTATATGCATTCAATCAGAACCATACTTTGAATACCCAAACCTGTTTTTCACCTCCACACTGCATTCAATAAATTACATGAGATAATCAACACTTATTATATTATTACAAAATATTTTATTTATCTATTATAAAATAAGCTTTGTTCGATGACTCTGTCCAACTGTAGGCTAATATAAGAGTCCGGAGCACATATGAGGTACGCTAGGTTAAGCTATGATGTTCAGTAGGTTAGGTATATGCAATACATTTTTTACTTATAATATCTTCAACTTATGATGGTTTTATGAGAATATAACCGCAGCATCAGTCAAGGAGCATTTGTATATTAAAGTTCAGAATAGCTAATGGACAAATAAAAAGCATATTGAAAATTTCTAGAAAGTCTCATGAAACACATGCTTAGGTCATTTTCTTGGGCTTTGCAACATTACTGAATAACCATTTCCCAAAAAGTTACAAATCATCAAATCTAGGGGCCTCTTCTAACCTGCTCTGAAGCTTGTGATACTACCTGACCATAATCTCATTCTTAGCCTTCCAAGACAATGTAAACACTAATTTACTCTTTCACCTAACAGCTATTTGCTTCTTGTTACAGTTGCCTCCAAAATTAATGAGCTCCTCAAGAATCTTTCCTTTGGAAGAAGGCTCTAGAGCCAGGCTGTCTGAACCTGTATCCAAATTCTATAACTTGCAGCTGTCTGAACTACAGCATCCTCTCGGTGAGTCAGCTATTTCACCTGCAAGGAGATGCTAGTAGTAACAGTACTTATTTTACGGAGGATTTGAGAGAAAAACGTGAAAAAAATACATGTCAAAAAGAGGAACAGTGCCTGGTACATAATAAACATCAACAAATGTTAGTAGTTATAATGTTAAATTTTATGATTACTATTATCCTCTTTATTTGCAATATCATCTAATCTAATGGCTTCAATAATTCCTGCTCTGTAAGTGACTCTGAAAACTAAATCTTGTTGACATAACCTAATCTGAAATTGTAATTCTCATTTTCAACCACCTATTGAGTATTTCCATCACACTACCTTGTCAACAGCACAAATTCAAAAGATCCCAAACTGAACTCGCTATCCCAAAATTATCACTCCTCCTATGTTCCTTTTTTCTAGATGTAAAATTTCAAAATACAAGTCTATTTTCATTATTATAGCACCCTTTGTGACAACCTAGACAATTATTATAATATTACAATTAAAATAAGGCCCAACTCATTTTCTCCAATTTCATAGGACATAATTTGTCTTCTCATGTTTGTCTTTCTTTGGCTAAAATTATTTCCCTTTTGCTTAAATCAGAAACTAATAAATGTGACCTGTTATTACATATTCTAATATCACTTTTTATTCTAGTGTCCATTTGGACATCGGTTCTTTCAATTTAGCAGCCTTTTTGTAAGAAATTACTTATGATCTTCCTACTTTTCTCAATTCCAAACATCCATAGACGCAAACAGGCCAAGGCAGGTGGATCACTTGAGGACAGGAGTTCAAGCCAGACTGACCAACATGGTGAAATCCAATCTCTACTAAATATATAAAAATTAGCCAAGGTGGTGGCCTACACCTGTAATCCCAGCTACTTGGGAGGCTGAGTCAGGAGAATCACCTGATTCTGGGAGGAAGAGGCTGCAGTGCGCTGAGATCGCACCCCTGTACTTCAGACTGGGCAAGAGAGTAAGACACAGTCTCAAAAAAAAAAAAAAAAAAAAAAAAAAAGAAAGAAAAAAAAGGAAGGTGCAAACATCTGACTATATCACTGTTGTCTTTCATTTGTGTGCTATAACACTTAATGTGATTTACTTTGGTTTTATTCAATTATAGCTAATATATTGATATTTTACTGTATCTGGCTATTTTCAAGATAAGGGGGTGGCTACAAAATATTTACTATAAAAAAAGAATGTTGGGTCTGATATGATTGAGAATCAATAAAGTAAACAAAGAATTACATAAATAAGTTATATTGTCTTGCTAGGCTTATTAAAGGGAGGAATATTTTGCTATTGGTTTATTTTATTATTATGGTTGTGTAGTACATTTATGTAGTAGAAATGGAGCAATGCTAATTGTTACCATTATCTTTAAGATTTTCAAAAACCTATGCGATTATTCAAAAATCTCACTCACATACTGATATTACAGGCACAAGTTCTTTGGCAAATTTAAGTACACCAAGTCCAATGTATTACAATGTTTTTAAAAAGTAACTAAGGTGTTTTTTTTTTTTTTTCCTAAAGCAGCCAGGGTCACAGAATAAATAAATAACTAAATTCAGTAGATCAATATTTAACCATGAACTTGTATTTATAAAGAATATAAAGGAAATCATTCTGGAAGAAATTAAGCTCTACCAAAATACTAATTCCGAAACTTATGCCAGGTGTTTAGTTGTGGAATCCTACTGTCTTACATAAATAATTCTGAAAGTAGTATAATAACCTAGTATTAAAAGTAGGATCATGTCATCAATTCCTCCTTATTTCCCAACAATAGGCTTGTATTAGGGTTCTCTAGAGGGACAGAACTAATGGAATTCGTGTGTGTGTGTGTGTGTGTGTGTGTGTGCGCGCGCACACGTGTGTACACACACACACACACACACACACACAAGATTATTAAGTATTAACTCACACAATCACAAGGTCCCACAATAGGACTTGCTCCTCCTGCAGGCTGAGGAGCAAGGAGAACCAGTCCGAGTTCCAAAACTGAAGAACATGGGAGTCCGATGTTCAAGGGCAGGAAGGACCCAGCACAGGAGAAAGATGTAGGCTGAGAGGCTAGGCCAGTCTCTCTTTTCACATTTTTCTGCCTGCTTTTTTATTCTAGCCATGCTGGCAGCTGATGAGAGTATGCCCCCTGAGATTGAGAGTGGGGTCTGCCTTTCTCAGCCCACTGACTCAAATGTTAATCTCCTTTGGCAACACCCTCACAGACACACCTAGGATCAATACTTTGTACCCTTCAATCCAATCAAGTTGACACTCAGTATTCACCAACACTAGTCCACCCCTTGTCAACTTGAACACATACACATCTCCTGAAATCATACATAATCTTCAAATAAAGACAATAATATCATAATTATGCCTAACATAATACAACTATCCTCATACAACCAAAATCACACCAATCCTCAACCTAAATACTATTACACAAAGTTAATAAAACTTAAATGCTGATGTGAAGTCAGTAATTCTTAAGTTACATGATAAAGAAGAAGGGAAATAAAATGAAGATATTTTCTTAGTTCAAGTGTATCCATGCCCAAACATGTTTTTAATAATAGAAGGAGAAAAGACTCATGACAATTACATTCCTCATTTCTGCAGCTGGTAACATGGTCATTCATAGCTGGTATTGATGACTACCTTCTTCTAATACCCATTCTGGATTCCCTTTGCCTTCAGCAAGCACCTCAGCAAGGGGTGGGTGGGTGTGTGTTTGTGTGTGTGTGCGTGTGTGTTTCCCTGGTGGAGTGATTCAGACATTCATTAATGAAGGGTCTGGATCATTTGTAGTCCTGCCTGGATTAGGCTGCTGTAGTTTCCATTGACCTTTATCACAGGGTATGGTAATACTAAAAGATACCCTAATGGATCTCCTGTATTCCACACATACTCTTCCTTATTTCCATTGCAGTGTAACAGGCTAATTTCATCTGCATAGTCCAGGTCAATCACCCCAGTAAACACTGTAACTCCCTTCTTAACCTGTTCACTTAAAGGTAGGAGGAACTCAAAGTGTCCAGGTAGCAATCTTAAGTTCCAGTTTAATTGAATCATTGTTGTGTCTCCTGGTGGCAGCATTCCTCCCTCTAGAACTAAGACCTCTCTGCCAGCAGAACATAATGTCATGGGAACAGGAAGCAAAAATCTTGCTAGGGGATCACTAAGGGTGATGGTAAGTGGTGTCACTTCCACTTCCACCCCTTAATTCCTGGACCCATGTATCCTGGCTATGGGAGAAACAGTACCATTTTGGGTAACCCTGTGGGGCCCTACAGCCCTACATACCATATACTGGACACTGATTCAGAGTGTACACGGCCTTCTGGAGAACTCTGCCCCGGCCCTGCAAAGGATTGTCACCTAGTTAGCATTGTAATTGTGATTTCAAAAGGCCATTCCACCATTCTATCAATCCAGCTGCTTCAAGATGATGGGGAAGATGGTAAGACCAGTGAATTCCACGAGCATGAGCACACTGCCGCACTTCTTAAGCCATAAAATGAGTGCCTTGGTCAGAGGCAATGCTGTATGTATCCATGACAATGGATAAGGCAATGGTATAGTCTTGGCAGAAGCACTGCGTACAGGATAGGCAAACCCATGTCCGGAATAAGTGTCTGTTCCAGTGAGGACAAACCTCTGCCCGTTCCATGATAGAAGAGGTCCAGTATAATCAACTTGCTACCAGGTAGCTGGATAATCACACCAAGGAATGGTGCCATATCGAGGTCTCAGTGTTGGTCTCTGTTGCTGGCAAACTGGGCATCAGCAGTGGGTGTAGCCAGATTAGCCTTGGTGAGTAGAAGTCCATGTTGCTGAGCCCATACATAACCACAATTCCTGCCATCATGGCCATTTTGTTCATGGGCCCATTGGGCAATGACAGGGGTGGGCTGAGGAAAGAGGCTGATGGTATCAACAGAACAGTCGCCCTATCTAGTTATTAAAATCCTCCTCTGCTGATCACCTGTTGGTAAGCACTCACATGACATACAAATATCTTCAGTTTTCGACCACTTAGAGGGATCCATCCACATACCTCTTCCCCAAAGTTCTTCGTCACCAATTTTCCAATCGTGCCTCTTCCAAGTCCCGGACCATCCAGCCAAACCACTGGCTACAGCCCATGAATCAGTATATAATCACACATCTGGCTATTTCTCCTTCCATTCAAACTACGCAACCAGGTGCACTGTGCACAATCAGGTGCACTGCTTGAAATTCTGCCCTCTGGGAAGATTTCCCTTTACTACCATCCTTCAGGGATGTCCTAGAAAGGGGTTGTAATGCTGCAGCTGTCCACTTTCCAATGGTGCCTGCATATCATGAAGAACTATCTGTGAACCAGGACCTAGTCTTCTCTCCTTCTGTTTACTGATCATAGGGAACTCCCCAGGAGGCCATCAGTGCAGGCTGGGGGAGATAAGGCTGGGTGGCAGGAGTGGGGACCACAGGCATTTGAGCCATTTCCTCATGTAACTTACTTGTGCCTTCAGGACCTTCTTGAGCCTGATCACGTATATACCACTTCCATTTGATGATGGAATGCGACTGTGCACAATCCACTTTATGGCTAGATGAGTCAGAAAGCATCCAGTTCATGATAGGCAGCCTAGGTCGCATAGTGACTTGATGACCCACAGTCAAATGTTCAGTTTCCACTAAAGCCCAGTAACAGGCCAAGAGCTAATTCTCAAAAGGGGAGTAGTTATCTGCAGAAGATAGGAGGGCCTTGCTCCAAAATCCTAGAGGACTCCTCTGTGATTCACCTGTGGTGGCCTGCCAAAGGCTTCAAACAGCATCGCCATCTGCCACTGACACTTTAAGCACCATTGGATCTGCTGAGTCATATTGCACAGTAGCCTGGACCTGTTGCAGAGCCTTCTCTTGTTCTGGACCCCACTCAAAACTGGCAGCCTTTCCCATCACTCAATAAATGGGCCAGGGTAACACACCAAAATGAGGAATGCGTTGCCTCTGAAATGCAAATTATCTCGCCTGGCAACTACCTCAGGGGAGGCCACCACTGTTGTCTCAGGCAGCTCTGCATTTATTTCCTGAGAAAAAGTTAGAAAGGCTGATGGCAGTATGGGTTGGGGATGTTGCCACTTCTGGGGATGGGGAAACTGTTTCTTCTGGCAAAAAAATGGCTGATCAGAGTTTACAAACTCAGAGGCCCCAGCTTCATCTGGGTCCTCCCACACATCCCCATTCCAAATTGCAGGGTCCCATTCTTTTCCAATCAATGCCCTCATTTTAACAGTAGACACCTGACAAGGCTGTGCATGCACCCATCTTTCATTGCAGGTCAGCCATTCACATGATGAGCTTCTGTCTAATTTTCTACAATTTCAGCTCTTTCTCTACAGTAGATAAGACTCTCACACAGGGCAGTCATATTGAGGCTCAATATCTGCTTCTGAAGCTGGGAGACAGAATTCCTGAGTTCATCATTTTCTTTCATCACTTTGTCCACTGAACTTAGTAGCAACCAGTTTCTTTATGATTATTATTATTATGCTTTAAGTTCTGCGGTACATATGCAGAGATTGCAGGTCTGTTACATAAGCATACACGTGCCATGGTGGTTTGCTGGATCCATCACCCCGTTATCTACATTAGGTATTTCATTTAATGCTATCCCTCCCCTAGCTCCCCTCCCCCAATATCCCTCCCCTACCCTCTGAACCACCCGACAGGCCCCAGTATGTGATGATCTCCCCCGTGTCCATGTGTTCTCATTGTTCAACACCCCCTTATGAGTGAGAACATGCAGCAACCAATGAGTTTCATTATGTTCCTTGGTTTTCCACATATGGTCAATGGTATCGTGTATAGAGTCACTAAACTCCTTGCCTCTCACGAGTGATGAATCAGGAGTGTCAAATGCGTTAATTTTGCATAACTCTCTAAACAGTTCATGCCAAGGACTATGAGTGTTCTCCATACTATTGCAGTAGAGTCCTTAGCATTTTTGGTTCTAACCATATTAAGCAGCCAACTCCAAAAACCAATGAAAAAACTCCATCCTTAATATTCTGTTATTCTAGAACCACTCCTGGTACCAAAATCTATATGACTTAGCATTCTCTAGAGGGATAGAATTAATGGGGAAAAAAACATATATATATATATATATATTTTCCCACACAATCACAAGGTCCCACAATAGACCGTCTGGAGGCTGAGGAGCAAGGAGAGCAAGTCCAAGATTCAAAACTGAAGAACTTGGAGTCTGATGTTCAAGGGCAGGAAGTATGCAGCACAGGAGAAAGATGTAGGCTGGGAGGCTAGGCCAGTCACTCTTTTCGCATTTTTCTGCCTGCTTTTTTGTTCTAACCATGCTGGCAGCTGATGAGATTCTGCCCACACAGATTAAGGGTAAGTCGGCCTCCCCCAGCCCACTGACTCAAATGTTAATTTCTTTTGGCAACACCCTCACAGATATACCCAGGATCAATACTCTGTATCCTTC
Organism: Cebus imitator; assembly: GCF_001604975.1. Classification (NCBI taxonomy): domain Eukaryota; kingdom Metazoa; phylum Chordata; class Mammalia; order Primates; family Cebidae; genus Cebus; species Cebus imitator. The sequence goes on along the minus strand of NW_016107510.1, from coordinate 260,478 downwards.
AATCCAGTCAGGTTGACAGTATTAGCCATCACACAGCCTGCAAGTAAGAATCAAAATACCTTTCACAAATACAAAAATAAAGAGTTTATGGTTTTAGGAATAAGGGTTAAATATCATTTATCTTATATTTATCACTGATTAAACAATCATGTTTTCAGAAACAATTTAAAGTGTCTGTTTTGCAATCTTTTGCTATCAAGGATATTTTTCTGTGCCTTTATTTGTATCTCAAGGCCATTATCTTCTGATCGGAGCCACTGGATTTGTTGATGAAGTTACCAAAGTATAAAATAATTGCTTATACTCTCATTTGTAAGTTTTCAGTTAATATACATAATCTTATAACACAGAAATGAAACAAATTTGTCTATAGGCAAATTTGAAAGCTCATAAAAATTATAACTTTTTGGAGTTTGTACCATCTAAAAAATAAACCTTGTACGCATGTTTGGTTATCTCATTCCCTTTCCTTTCTCCCTGGGAATAAAGCCACTGTTAATTTTTAACACTTCAAAAGAAAAGAATTGACTTAAAACATCTACAAAGTAATGACATAAATGTTTATGGGCAAAGATATTTATCTATTTGAAAAGGTCATTTTTAAAGGCTTCAGAGATTCTACTGTATAGAATATCTACAGTCAGGAACAATTATGGCATTCTGAACCAAATATATACTTTCTGAATACACTGATATCTATTAATGTTAAAGTCTCAAAAACATGAAATGCATTTATGCCATGAATAGAAAGATGAATTTCTAACCATTTTAGTTGTTTTAAAAATAGGAAATGTCCCAAATTATATATGCCTCAATAGGGATTTCAGGTCCTCAACTCCTACTTCTTTCTCAACTGGGTACCCTTCAGGATCGTATCTTCTGTAAAGGAAAAGGGATGAATGAGATTTTTTATGAAGTGACTTCCAAATCTAATTTCCCATCCTAGGGTATATTTTAGGCTCTAAAGTATAAAGAATAGTAACAAATTTGACACACCTGGGAATATACAAAACTTTCCAAGCAAAATATTACTCTTAAAGAAGAAATTTACATTTATTCAGTCTTCAACTTCAGTCGTATTAGTTTCCGCTAAGTCACATTTACCAAAGGATCATGCTATTAATTACTATATTTACTCTCAAATGGCATATAAGTAATCTTACAGAGACCGCCTGCTTCCTAATATAATCCTTGTAAGATTCTTAGTAAAAAAAGAAAAAAAAAAAAAACCCTTAAAAAATAATTAATATTAGCTACCATTTATTTAATGCTTACTAAGAAGGAAGCATTGTCTTAAGATCATTACCAAATACATCATTTCATTAATACAGTCCTATGGGAGTTACTATCCTCATTATACCTAAGGAAATTGAGGCACACAAAGAGCCAGAATTTGAACTCACACAGTCTTTATCCAAGACCTATCCTCTTGTCCTCTTCCCTGCATTGCCCTTTCTTCCTTGGCCTTCATTCAAACCTCCAGATCCTATATGCAATGTGGTCTCCCTACCCTCTCCCTCTCATCTCTGCTAAGAGGATCCATAGGCCATTAATTCAAACAGAGCACTCCAGAAATCTGGCAGAGGTAGGAAGGAAAAGACAGCTAATTCTAAAAAAGTTAAAAGTAAAGAGAGAAAGGATGCATTACTCAGCCTGTAAAGTAATAAGCTCCATGTTCCTGAACAGATCAAGAATCGGCTCTAAAGGCAATTTCGCTGGAATAAAGGTAGCGTTCCCCAAGGTTGATTGCATATGTAGAGCAACATACTTAGATTAATAACAGGAATCATAATATTTTAGAGCTGGAAAACATTTAAATCATCTAGTTCAATCCCATTCTCTCCTCCACCCCTTGTAAAAGAAGATGCTGAAACCTAGAAAAGTTAGTCGTTGTTATCCTCAAGGCCTAACAAAACCAGTTAAAGAACCAATGCCATATTCCTATTGGACAGTAATACATTCTAAAAATCATTATGAATGAGGATTTATTGGCTATAATACAATCCTAAGCCAAAGAAAAACCTTCACAAAATAAAGGAGTGAGATAAAAATAAGGAGGGACCAGTTTTCTCATAAAATGCTACCTTAATGCTACAGACATCTAGAGATCACCTAACCTTTAACCTGCTTTCTTAATTCTCTTTTCCTTGTATTCTCAATCCTGATCCCACCAAAATTTAATCCCATTAGGAGAAACTTCTATCTTTCGTAGCTTCTCAATGGCTCTTCCTTCCACAAAGAGCTGGATAAAACTTGCCCAATTTTATCTCACAATTACTTTAGGTCTTATGCTAAAATCATCCCATATTGAGAATGACACAAATTCAAACACATAAATTAGAGAGACATTACTTTCTGAGAGAGAACTGAGAGAAATAGAGACTCTGTGTGTAAGAGGGATTTAAGGGCAGTAGTATTATTAACTACATACCATACAGTCAGGCATTGTAATTGGCATTTTGAGGGGTTATGTCTTAAAATCAGCACAATTCTTGTATGAGAGAGTTCTTATTATCCTATTTTATAGGTAAAACTAATAAAGCTTAAAGAAGCCAACCAACTTGCCCAAAGTGACACAGTACTAAATCACAGGCCTCTGAGATTAGAAATTTATGTATTCAAGTACTTATTTGATATCAAAATTATATATTTTTCATACACTTATTCTATAAGCTGTGAAATGTCTATTTTATTCTATTAAAATCAGTTCTAGAACTAGAAGGTAAACTAGAGTATATATCCTCATAACTAGAGCTTATTGATACCCTTATACAATAATAATAAACAAAGCCCAAAGATATAAAGTGACTTGCCAAAGATAACACAACACATTAATAGCAAGGCAGAAACTACAAATTGTTAAGATTTACCAAGAACATACTATCCTATAAGGTAGATATACTAACCACATTGTACAAATGAGAATATGAAAGCAATGGGAAATCAAGTGGCTCGTCCAAGATCATAAAGCAAGTAACAAGAAAGAGAAAGAACACAGATTTGTCCTCAAGCAGTCTGAAATTAAGATAAACTTTGCACTTATGAGTTACACATGAATGAATTAATAATAGAAAAATCAGGTAAGAATCCACTTTAAAAATTCAAACGGCTACATTATTTTAATTGATATTTAGAAATTTACATTAAAATGTAAATGAGTCAATTTATACAGATTAACAGAGGCTCAAATTTTAAACAGAACCTTTCCCAGAACTACTGATTTCTGCACTTAGCTCATCCTTCTAACTCTACCACATGGATATTTGTAAAATGAGCCTAACGATTAGATCCTCTGTCCCGAATCTGGACAATTTAGAATGCTAAATTGGGACCTTAATTGTTTCTGTTTCATGAGTCAGTGAGTATAATATTTTATCTGTTGGATTTTCTAAATGCCAATTCCATCATGTTCTGAGCACACTCTTTGCCCACTCAGTACACTGGGTCACTGAAACAAAACTTAAGTATAACAGTAAAATGAAATTTTCTAATTCTCTATTTTCTCTTACAAGCAACCAACAGACAAATATTTTCATGGGCTCATCTACCTACGTATCTCAATCTCTCTTTTATCTCTTTACTCTCTCTCCATTTAACTAATCCCAACTGCATAAATCGCACATTAGAATATAGTCAGTCCTCACGGGTTCCCCAACCATGGTTTCAATTAACCAAGGATCAAAAATATTCAGAAAGAAACATTTCAGAATGTTCCAAAAAGCAAAACTTGAATTTGCCAGCATGAAGAGTACTATGCTGAATCCACTGGAATAAAGGGATGGAGAGGCATTGTATTAGATATTGTAAGTAACCTAGAGCTGATTTAAAGGGGGAATGTGTGTAGTTATATCAGAGGTATTTGAACCACAGTGACTCCATCTTGAATAGGAGCTGGGTAAAATAAGTCTGAGACGCAGGAGGTTATGCACTGTAAGTTACAGGATGAGACGGGGTCGGCACAAGATATAAGTCACAAACACCCTGGTGATAAAACAGGGTGCTAAAAAGAAGCTGGCCCAAAACCCACCAAAACCAAGATGGTGATGAAAGTGACCTGTGGTCCTCCTCACTGCGTATTATATGCTAATTATTATGCATTTGCATGTTAAAAGATACCGCACCAAGACAGTTTGTAAATGCCATGGCAACATCAGGAAGTTACCCTACATGGTCTAAAAAGGGAAGGAGCCCTCAGTTCTAGGAACTGCCCACCCCTTTCCCAAAAATCTCAGGAATAATTTACCCTTGTTTAGGATATAATCAAGAAATAAAAACAAAAATACCCAACCCACAGCCCTAAGGGCCACTCTGCCTATGGAATAGCCATTCTTTTATTCCTTTACTTTTCCAATAAACTTGCTTTCGAATTCTTGTGCTAGATCTATGAACCTTCTCTTGGAGTCTGGATTAGGATCCCCTTCTTGTAGCAGTTATATACAAATACAAAACCGTTTTATATAAGGGACTTGAGTATCTTTGGATTTTGGTATCCCAGGGGGTCCTGGAACCAATCGCCCATGGACACCAAGAAATGGCTGTATTTTACATTTTCAAAATAATTCTCCAACGTACAAAAAAAAAGGCCCTCAAAGACCGTGAGTTAAAGAAATGTTTCATATCTTTTTTCCCTTTTGCTCTGTCAAATTATATTTAAAAAACAAAATTTAGTGACCATTATATGGCTATCATTAAATACATAAACAAATTCCTTTCATCAAAATTGGCTGAAAAGAAAAAATTTATATCTTACACCCTACCTTCCTACTTGCCATCCATTTGGAAATGAGAAATTAATCAACATAAGAAACATTATAAGAGACATTAGTACCTGTAATCCCAGCACTTTGGGAGGCCGAGGCAGGTGGATCACGAGGTCAAGAGATCAAGACCATCCTGGTCAACATGGTGAAACCCTGTCTCTACTAAAACTACAAAAAATTAGCTGGGCATGGTGGCGCGTGCCTGTAATCTCAGCTACTCATGAGGCTGAGGCAGGAGAATTGCCTGAACCCAGGAGGCGGAGGTTGTGGTGAGCCGAGATCGCGTCATTGCACTCCAGCCTGGGTAACAAGAGCGAAACTCCGTCTCAAAAAAAAAAAAAAAAAAAAAAAAAAACAAAAAAAAAAAAAAAAAAAAAAAAAAAAAAAAGAGACATTAGTAGATAATTTAAGACAGCATCTTAGGTCTAGTGCTTATGAGGTTAGCAGTGTAGCGCATTAAAAAAAAAAAAAAGGCACTCATAGGCTTTGAGGGCATCTAAATCTAATTATATCACTTCCTAGCTCCATGATCTTGGGCAATGCATTTCGCTCCTCCAAATCTCAGTTCACCTGTCTAAAATATACATAAAGTAGCAGGTGTGGTATAGGAGATAGAAGGAAAAGTCTAAAAGTCTTGGAAAATAAAAGTAGAAACACAGGATCCACTAACTAGTGTTACATAGTATAAATAGACCAGACACTCATGCTGGGAATTGACCTTCTTTATTTCAGAGGTAAATAAATATATCTGATAATTAAAATCTGAAGGAGGAAGGTGGGATCAAAAATAGCGAGGATAAAAATTAAGGAATTTTTGAGGGGAACACTCTGGAAATCAACATGTCTTAAAGACAGCTGTAAGAGCTATAAGCCTACTTAAGATTCTAAACCTTGTTGGGCGGAGACACCAGAAATTTACAAGATACAGAAGAAGGGACAGTAATGGAACAGTTATTGAATGAGGCACTGTGCTAAAGGCTAGAAATATATAAAGTAGGGTATTAAAGAGGAAAAGGTCAAGTTAAGAGACAATTACAAACAATGTAATAACCCCATCCTGGAAGAAAGAGTAAACAGGGTAGTAAACAGTGCAATAAATGCCTTATCAGAAAAAAGAAGGAACAGAAGCATGTACAAAGTCAGAGACCAGAAAAGAAAATTATGTGCCTCAAATGGGTGTCAAGTAGGACATGTTGGCAGACGGGGAGGTTGAAGAAGTAAAATGGGCCTGGTGGTAAAGGAACTTTGTACATTTTGCCAGGAATTTGCAGACCATTACACTAGAAAGTGATATGATCAGATCTAAAGTTAGATCCATTTAACAGCAAATTAAAAGATATATTGAAAGTAAGTGGCCAATTAAGAGGTTCTTGCAGTCAGCATAGTAAGAGATGAACAGGTGGGGATGTGATATTTTAAAGCAGGGAGAGGGGTGAAGGCATGCTAACAGTTTTAAATCTAAATATCAACCAAAACAAGTAAATTAAATATAGGATAATATTTAGAGTTATAACTTTGTTTTTAATTTAGATCCAAATACTTCTTTTGAACATCAGATCCAAATATTATCATGTGAAAACAAACAATCTGTCCCAATAAAAACCTTTCATCCACAAAAAGCACATCTCAAACAGGGAAATCTTTTCTTATTATCTCTTTTTTTTTTTTTTTTTTTTTTTTTTTTTTTTTGTCACTGTTGTCTCTGAACAGATGGGAATTTCCTCCTCTTAATCTAACTGAGCAGAAACTTCAAATTGGAAGTACTTTCTGGCATGGATTTACAAAGGGTGCTTAAATCTATTCCAACAACATGGTGTGGGAGTATTTGAGCACAGGCTGGAACAGTTTCAGGTTCATCATTACCTCCTGAGAATACCTTTGATAAATAAAGACTCAGAGAAAAGTAAAGCTAAAGTCTCAACTCTTGAATAGGCAGCAATGACTTTCTTGGTTTTAACATTCCAACCCTAATAAGCAAGATTTCTAAACTGATAACTAGAAGGTGATAGCAACATAGCTCTGTCCTTTAGAATGAAATTACATAAATTTTAGGGGTTTTGGTTATTGTTTTTTTTTATCTATCACACAAGGGATTTGTGTATAAAGGAGATGGATTTTTTATTTTTTAAAATCACCCCTTTTTCAAAATTAGTACAGATATTTTTAAAGCACCTTTTCCAGTTCAATATTCTCACCTTCTCTCCTTTTAATTTTCTTCTCATTGTCTCCTTCCTCTCTTTATTCAAAATAATAAATAAGTTAGTGTGTGTGTTTCAGGAAGAGGTGTTAGTGAAGCAGTATCAGTCCAATTCCTTTGTTCCCTCATTATCTCTCACACAAATCCACCTCAATTTCATGGCCTAAGTAGACAGTAACAAGAAGAAAGAATACAGAAAACAGGAAACAGAAAACAAAAGAACCAATGAAATAAAAAGCTAAAGGAAAAAAGATCAGTACTATACTAATGCAGTATAACTAATGAATTGAAAGTTATCTTGGAAATCTTCTAGTCCCACTTTGTTGATAATAAGACATAAAAGAGCACTGTAGGGGTTTGGAGGGCTAGGGTACTTTGGAGAAGAACTGATTAAAACTTTCAAACATAATCCGACCAGGATTTTAGGACTGCCTGTCCAAGAGATATACCCTGAGTAATGGCAGGCCTATAGTTTCTATATTTGAAATTCAAAGAAGCTATACTGGCCCTGGGTTTGCAGAGAACGTAAACTAATCAAATATTACTCAATTTCTTTTTCCAAATTCGTCAGTTGTCTCAATGAGTGTGTCCAATTGCAAAGCATCTCAGAGATGTTTTCTTGCCTCAGAATTGTCTTTACTGACTCTCAATTTGAGAAATGCAATTTCTCAAATATATTTTAAATGAAATTTAAGTACTGTTTTGTTATAGTGCTTTTTTACATAGGCCTGTTTTATAGAGAAAATAATGTTTCTATAAGAAGCAGATGAATTCTGAAGTCATTTACCAGTTTGGCTTGGGTAATCCATCAGAAACACTGCAATGAGATAAAAGACCATGATCCGACTTTCATGTTCTCTTAAGGGATCCTCAATTACTCCTTGCCTATCCCTAAAGAATCACATATTTTAAATCTAATAATTACCTAATCCAAATTCATTATTTTCTCTATGAAGGCACCACAGCCTAGAAATTAAGGTAATCTGCAAAGTAACATAGAGTTGGGATAAGAACCGAGGTCTCTTGATTTCCAGCCTAAAAAATGTAAGCGGCAAGAAAGGCCCTGGTGTGGTATATCTGACACAGGGATAGTTTGGCTAGATTAGAGCAGATTTGGTAGTTCAACACCCACTACTCACCCCTGCCACACAAACACACATACTTCAGCTACAGCCATAATTCAGTATTTTTGTCATTATATTATCATCTCTATATGTGCCAAGTACTGTTTGTTAAACACTTTATGAACATCTAATCATCAGAAAAATCCTATTACATAGGTTCTTCAAAGTAGAAATGGTTAAAAAAGAAAAAAAAAAATCAGAAAATGAATTGAAGTCCAGAAGATGTGATGATAAAGTACCAAGCTTCTACTTGAAATAATTACAGTTTTTAGGCTAACTACATAGAATAGGAAAAATAAAGTATATTTCCTTTCTCAAAAGCTGCCTTAGCCTAGCAGTGTCTTAGTCTGGCAGTCAAACTACTACACACTGTGGTACCAATCCACATTTCTATTCCCATTTTCCATACCCTTTAATGCAGTATTAATATCCTATGAATGCAATAAGTTATGAATTAATAGGTTTTTCCTCACTGAGATCAGTGTTTAAAAACACAGAATATATAACGTCTAAGATGGTTACCACAGTGATAGGAACAAAACAAACTTAAGAATACTAGTTGACAGGACTGACCACCGCAAGCATAGACCATGACTACAAACATCATAGGTAAGAAAGAATTTTGAAAGAGTTGAAATAAAATCAGTTTATCTCAATCCCTTGGTGACTTAAATGTGATAAATTACTTTGACAATCAGAGAGATTCTAAAAGAGACGCTCATTTAGCTTAGGTATAAAAAGCCAAAGACTTAGACAAGTTCTCTTATAAAGTGCTAAATGTAGGGCTAGAGAAGCAAAATTATAAAAATGGAAAATATAATTGGAAATAAGCATGACTCAATATTACAGAATTAAATAATGCTGACAGAACACAGAATTCTTATATGCTAGTATGCACTGAAAATCTCCAAGAGATTTTGCTGTGTTTTTAAAACACATTTGATGGCAGAATTTTTCAAAGATTATCTCATCAGAACTTAGGGATAATGAACAAAAAATCAACAGGTTACTTTTGTTCTTAAACTTTCCTAAGGAGTAATAAAGATCACATACTGTATTCTATTAAAGACCAATCATATACTACTGTACTCTATCAAATCTAAGATGATACTGATTATGAAGTTCAGCATTAATTGCCCATACCATGAAGAAAACATCCTGCCAATTAAATTAAAACATGTCATCAATTATTAAATGTGTCTCAATTTCAATCAATAACTTCAAAAGTATTATTTCAGGGGAATGACTAAAGGATGTATAATCCATTTATTGCCCTAAAGATTGTCTACTTTGTAGCTAGATCAAACGCTTTTCCTAAATTTTCCTTTAGCATAATGCCTGAATCTGACACTAGACAGCATACTAAAATGCTGTTGTAGATTGTCTTAGGTGTTTATTACACAGATATTGGTGAGGTTTCAAGATCCACATTCGATCATAGGTAAATAATTCCCATCTCAGACATACTGGGAGGATTTAGAAAAAATATATAAGTAAAGTGCCTGAAACCTATTAGGTATTTAATATGTGATTTCTCTTCTCTTCTTATTTTATTCAGTAATCCATTCTAGCATTTTATTATCTTGCCAGAACATACTTGCTCTCTTCAGCCAAAATACCTTCCTGGTCTTGATTTCCTTTTATTTATTCTTCTGTAGACATGAAGAACACCTAATAAATTCCTCCCTGCAAAATTATTTATATAAATGAAATTCTTTCAAATACTTTATTTTAAACAAATGTGAACCAAATGAAGAAAGAAACTTTTAAAAATGCCATTTTTAATGAATTTATTAAGATAAAATTAATGCAATGTAAAGGAATATAGGCAAGCCACTTAATTTATTTTTTATTAGGTAAAATGTGATGTTTAATTGGATAGTGGGCTATTACTGAACAAATCAATATACTTTTATTTATGAACTATTTATGTGGACCATGACAGACTTTTCTATAGGCTGATAAATTAGCAGGATAAAAATAAAAGACTGTATTAAATATTTTTAAGAGAAAAAAAGGCACTAAGCAAGTAAGAAATTAAACACAATGACACAAGGTTCATAACAGGATTCTAAAAAACAAAATCAACATGGTAACTATAGATCTATTCAACAGATTCTTTAAAAGTCTATAAAGCAAAGCAAAAATCTAAACACCAAAAAACAATTAATCAAATTGCCAAAAGACAAAATACTTTGGTGGGATGTCAATCAGTAACACTGAGCTGACAACTGTGCCTTAATTAATTTTGAAACTGTTCCCAATTAGTTAGTATCGAACACTAAAGGCTTCAAGCTGCCTATGACTCAGTGCACTGACTCATCTACCAAAACTTTTCTTACACAAGAAATATCCAAGCACTCTCCAGGATGCAAGATCAAAAGGAAAGAGGGTTCACCAACCTTCTTAGTTAAAATCTTGGGATAAATTTAGATGACCGGAAGGATATGGAACAACTTTCCAGAAAGGTTTAACAATCAGAAATAGCTTGGAAAGTTTGATTTGTTAACAAAACAATAAAAATATGTTATTTAAAAATCAGTCTTAAAAACATACCTATAAAATATGCTAGTTGTTTTTTAAACCATATAGAGGATATAAATAATATAGCCAACACTGAAGTGTTCAATAAACTTCACCTAGCCATATTTAAATATCTCATATTTCCTAACTCATTAAAATTGCAATAAACTTCACCTAGCCATATTTAAATATCTCATATTTCCTAACTCATTAAAATTGCAGTGGAAACAAAATTCAGGCTTCAACGAAATCCTAAAATCATCATATATCTATCCAATAGAAACTTTCTTACATTGTCAGATTGAGCTTGTCATGGTGTGATTTTCTAGACTAAATCTAAAGCTTTAAATGATTCTTCAAAAAAATTACAAAACATAATATGAAAAAGAGGACAATAACTTTTGTTATATGGTTTACCTAACTCAGTTTATTAAATCACAGAGCAATAATATAAGCAATTATATAAATAGGTTTTTAAAATTTTTAAATAGTTTTGAAATGCTATTGGGTTGGGAGAATGGGTAAAGGACCACAGAAAAGAGGAACAAAAGACCACTCCTTGCAGGGAGAACAAGGAAGACCCTTTATTCAGAAAATAGAATGTATAATACAAGGTGTTCCATGGGCCACAATCAGTCCTAACATCCTGGAGAGTCTAGAAATCCAGTGAGAGAAGTCAAGGTTAGTACCAAGTCAGTTCCCAAACAAATTACCAATAAGAGATCCATTATGTTATAGATGCCTACAAGTAAGTTTTTCATGCCATATGATTTTAAAAAATTCTGAGATGACTTACAAAGGTAAATTAACACAGAAAATAAAAGAGTAAAGAAATGGAAAAAGGAAAAAGATGAAGGTAGCGATAAAGACAAGAGGAATTTTAAAAGTATAATTAGCTAGCCATTTGGGGCCATAGACTTTCATCCTAAAACCATGGTCTGATTTGTCTGGAACCTGGAGGAGGAGGCTCCAGCGCTGGTGAACATGGCTGTGACTTATCTGAAGCCTAGATTGGCCACATTTAGATACTAAGCCAAAGTTGAGCTAGCTTCTTCAACTCCTACTGAGAACCTGACAGCTACTCAGATCCTGAAAAAGAAATAGTCAACAATGCTCACAAAGTTAGATTCTACCAGGTTACAGTTAAGGAAGCTGTGCTGAATGGTTCAGTGGCCATTGAGATATAAATGTGGTTTTATGCTGGAGCAATCATAAGTAAGCATGGCATCATTGCCTATAATGTTTGACAACCAATCTTTAACATCTGATTACATTCGATTTACTATTTGAGTGTTCTTGGATCATGTGTGATCAGACTGCTAGCTGAATAAAATCTGTCCAAAAAAAAGTATGATCAGTGGTATTACTGTTACCCAAAGAAAGGACATAAAATGTTTACATCCCTTAAGCAGGCCACGAAATTTACCAATGAGTTTCCTAAAAGCCACTGCAAAGAAAGAAACATATTCACTATATCCACCAAAAATTACACACACACAGACATATACATCTAAACCCTGGTCATTCAAAATAAGCCTTCCTGCTACTGCACTTTGAAAAAAAAAAAAAAAAATCCTATTAGTCCTTACAAACTGATAAGACAGTAAACTACCACTTCCTCCTCCATCTCTGGAGTAAACACAATAATGAGTTTCAAAGTTGCATTACTTTTAATATTCCTCTATATACGCTATGGAATAATGGTGAAACATGAATAAGAGTAATTCTAGGATTGTGAAAATTATATGGTTCAAGTACACTACAGTCCTTCATAAATTTTATTTCTCCCAAACTTTTTATAGGTATTAGGTGACAGGTCAAAGTCTTAACCTGATATAAGAAATTGGAGTACAGCTATTTTATGTTGTTTGTTAAAGAGCAGATCTATATATTCTGACAGTAAGTTAAGTAGAAAATACTGACAAACACATATGAAACGTAATAAGCCAAATGAGAATACCTACCTGAATTAGTTAAACAAATGCTTATTGCAATCCACTACATAAAAGATAACACTTACTGGGGTTAAGATGATTAACTTGTCTCTCATCCTCCCAGAAGTTAGAATCTATTGGGGACCACATGCAATTAAATAATTACAACATTGATAAGCACCATAATAGGCAATCAGTGACTGCTGGAGAAGAACGTAACCTGGAAATGAAATGTGAAAAAAGGCTTTTCAAAGAACCTAAATTGTGGCCTAAAGCAAGAGTTAGCTCAGAAGTTCCAGTCAGATGTCAACAGAGATCCTAATCAGGCTCCTCTATGTTCATCCTCCCCCTAGTCATTAAATGATAGAACTACTCAGGATCAAGATACCTTTTCTCAAGGAAAAACTGATCTAGGCTCATGGCTTTAGTTTTTACTTACATGCTGATCATTCAGTTACATGACAAAAATCATTAGTGCATCTCTGTTCCCATAAGTGTTCCCTGACTCTCCTCCTCGTAGGGCATCAAAGGAACATCTGGCTTTGTGCTTCCAGCTTCTCTCTCTACCATCCACTACAAGGAAGGTCCTTGGTTGGCAAAATAGGGACAGTTCTATCAACATAAATAATACAGAGCAAAGTACAAAGGATGAAGGATGAATAAGAATAAATGCTAGCCTGGATGAGAGTAGAGGGGTAGCTTCTTCAGTAGCCTTTGAAAAAAGAATGGAAAACCAGCTGCATTTGATGACAACAAAAGATGAGAAAGGAAACAAGAGCAATACTAGAGAGTACTGCTGGGAATTAAGAGTCCCTTCACGGTTTTGAGAGATTCATAAAGGACTTGCATGATTTTTAAATAATTGTTGCTTTAATAGACTGTGTTCTTTTGACTACAAGACTCATAAAGGACTGTATCACAAGGGTTATGACTTAATAAGAATTAAATCTGGCAAATATTTGTCTCATGCTCAGACATTTCCTCTGAGCTCCAAAACGGTATCTCTGACTCTTGAAACTCTATTCTCGCTGTCTGAAAAGCAACTGAAAACATGTCCAAAACAAAATATATTATCTCCTATTTAAAAAAAAAAAATAGGGTCCTTGTTCATCCTACGCCACCACCACAAACCTACCTTAACAGTTCCCTCTCTTCACTTCTCATATCTAGCTCTTCACCACATTGTTTATTTTATATTCAAAACCTCTTATATCTGCCCACCTCTCTCCATTTAAACTGTTAACACTCTATCTAAACTATCACCATCTCTTTCAATAAATACAATTGCTTTCTAACTGGTCTCCTTTCACTTACTCTTGCACAACCCACTCCCAGCCTACCACTTTTAATCTATTTTCCTCAAGGCAATCTCAATATCCTTTACAAAATATCTATGTAATCTGGTTAGCTCACATCCTCTGCTCAAAATGAATTTAATGAATTTTCAATGAATTCTTAGTTTTTAAAATAAAGACCAATATTCTTAATATGGTCTAAGACCTAGCATTTTCTATTCTCTCTAAATTCATGTTTTCCCATACATCTTTGCTGTCTACACTTAGCCACACTGGGCTTTCGCGTTAAATAAAAATTATAAAAGCCTACTGTTTTGGGCTAAGCTCCTGCTCTAGGCCCCAAGACACTAGACTAAAAATCAAAATCAAAGCATTAAAGTTTCCAGTCACCAAACCAAAACTAAGTTATTTGACTTTCCAATAAATCAGGAGAGAAAAATAATAGCCAAATTTCCAAAATTGGCCAGTTTCAGTCAGCATGATAATAAAGTTACTTCTTCCTTTAACACGGCAAAATAAGTAAACTTAAGTAATCTGATATTAATAGTTTTTTTTTTTTTTTTATTGTGCTGTTTAACTGTTCTTGCCTAACTAGAAAAGTAACTTTGAAGTGACCAATTCATTTTTTGTTCTTTCTCTTTTCTTTGGCCCTTTTCTATCTATGAAACCAATCTCTTCTGGTCCGCTCACTGTAACACTCGTTCTTTAACATTTCACAGAATGAAGTGTTGTCCAATTCTAGAATCGCAAATAAGGCCAATTAATGTCTTTAAATTAGTTTTCATTTTGTCTTCTGACATTTGGTTTCTCAAAAGTGTCCTGCTTTTAACTGTAACAGTAAAACTCCCTTTGCAAAGATTATGACTGAGAGAAATCTAACATAGCTGAATTCATCTCACTTTCAACCTCATAAGCTGCCTGTGTTTATTCCTCTGTGTAGGCCAAGCTAACTATAGGAAGAATTTAGTTTATAGTTTAAAGCAACGATATTAATAGTCCCTGCCTAAAATTAACCCTCCTCTTTGTTCAGGATGGAAACTGCCATTGTCAAAATAATGAAAGGCCACAAGATTAGAATTATGGGAAGGGCCTGAATTCTGTTAAGCTATAAGCATACTTAAGCAATAACCACCATTGTTCCCTAGCTTGCTTACTATTCAGGAGTCATGTAGCTGGAGGTCATGAGATTTTTTTTTTCTTTTTTTTTAATACAGGGTTTGACTGTGTGAGCTAGGCTGAAGTACAGTGCTGCAACTCAGTTAACTTTAGCCCTGACCTCCTGGATCAAGAGATTCTCAAGCTTCAGCCTCCCAAGGAGCTGGAACTATAGGTGTATGCCACCATGCCAGAATAATTTGTTTTTTATTATTTTGTAGAAATGGACTTTGGGCCTCCCTCTCCCTGTGCAGACTAGTTGACTAAATGACAAAACCACTGTTTATATCCTCTATAAAGCCTGGATTAATGGAAAAAAGGATTTGTGAGGCTAGTCTGAGGCTGTAGCCACTCTCGTGTGCTTTTTGTGTCTTTCTGTTTGGTTCCAGGATAAGGAGGAATACCTTGGATAGGATGCAAGCCTAGGAATCCATAAGCCTGCTGCTGTTCAAGCCTGCCAGCAAACTGCGCAGTAACAAACTTTGCTGCAGGTTTCCATATTGTTTTACATCCTTGGGAGCTTGAACTTGTAACCACGTGACAGTACTTTCTTCTAACCTCTACCATTTTAAAATGGAAACCCGGGCTCAATCTTGGCATACAGAATGAGTACTTTCAGGTTAATATCTATGTGACTTTTATCATTTGCTGATTCTCTTCCCCTTCGTGAACAACTTCTAGCTTCCTTTTTTAAATCTTTCTCTGAGCCACCTTTAAAGATTCTAGGTTTTGTAGCAACTGCTAACCACCTCTTTGAAAATACCTTGTACACTAGCAGTTAAGTCACAACCCTAATTGAGGTTTATTTGTTTCATCTGTGAGGTTATTTTTGGTAATGTTCAAGTGCTAGAAATAGTGGCCACTTGGCATGGCTAAAGTAGAATACTAAGAGATTTAAAAGGATTTTCTTGCCAGGCACAGTGGCTCACACCTGTAATCTTAGCACTTCGGGAAGCCAAAGTGGCCAGATCACCTAAGGTTGGGAATTTAAGACCAGCCTTATAAACATGGAGAAATCACATCTCTACCAAAAATACAAAATTAGCTGGGTGTGGTGGCACATGCCTGTAATCCCAGCTACTCAGGAGGCTGAGGCAGGAGAATCACTTGAATCCGGGAGGCAGAGGTTGCAGTGAGCCTAGATAGTGCCACTGCACTCCAGCCTAGGCAACAAGAGCGAAACCTCCATCTCAAAAAATTTAAAAAAAAGAAGAATTTCCTTAAAGAGCACTCAGCTTAATTAAAAGTGGATATCCAAGCTATAGGTATATTTAAAAGGCCTTTATGTTTTACTCTTCATGTATCTTGTTTTTCTGGAACAAGGGTTTTTTTCTCAGTCAAATGAATTATTTTTCTCCATTTTGTCTTCCAACTGTTAATGCATGCATGAGAGGCCCAAAGATAACTTTTGATAGCCTGGGACATCTGGGGAGAGACAGAGAAGGCAACACAAACCCCACAATGGGGGGAAAAAAATTCTGTTTTCTATATGAAACTCCAGGAATTAATGGTTTATAGATCCCTCTCAAAATCTATTTTTGTCTTCCAGCTATACCTGTTTATTGGGCCCTAAAAACTGCATGCTTTCCTAGCCTTCTCTTGAAAGGCACCACTCAGAGGCCAATAATCTGACTAGGAGATTGGAAAATGAAAAATCTTACAATTAATGGATCTTGTTCTGTCTGTATAATCATATACGTATTGTGTGTGATGGTTATATTAAAAAATAGCTCTAATTGATTAGCCTAAAGAAAAATAAGTGCTTAGATCAAATATTTTTTGAAGGAAAAATAAAAGCTGTAGTGCCTGTTAGTTCAAGTGATTTTAATCACATTAATAAAAACAATTTCAAAGATAACTGGTAAAACATAAATGTCTTCAAATTATAAATATGTGATCTAAATTATGCAGGTCAGATAATATGTTTGCTAAGCATCTGAAGGTTATAAACTGCTTCTTTGGCTTTTGAGAAGTGTTCAACATGCCTGCTTTACAATTTGATAAAGCTTGAGGACAAATGGAACTAACCATGTCCTTAGCCATGCTGGAAAGTGTCAGACTTTATCTGCACTTAGTACATAATAAAAACAACTTACCAGGCTTTACACTAACATTAAAAATTGCTAACAGTTATTATTATAACATGTAATTGAGATTACTGAAATAGATTCACCTGCAAGGTGTGTAAGGAAAGTAAAATGTTTACTAAGTAAAAGTTTATAAGAAGGCATGGGGACATAAATTTTGACTAGGGTTAAAGGATTGTTTTGAATTCGATAAGATAAAGTTGCAGGTTTAAACAAAGAATGGAAGGTTTTAAAAATTAATCTTGCAAAAGTCTGTATGAGAATATATTGATTAACTTCAAAAATGTATTATACAGTCTTTTCATAAATTTAGCATTGAAATAAAAGCACAACAAGGTTTTCTTAAGGCACCCATAGGCTATTAACAAAAATTTGTAAAGGGTTACAAAAGGTTTACAAAAATCTTACCTCATGGTCATACTGGCTAAGATTGGACAGAATTTATCTATAAGGTTCCAGTAAAAAAAAAAATTAGGGTTGACAATAATAGTAGACTAATGTAAGGGTGAAATTTGGCTTTTGCCCTTTTAAACAAGATTTTCACATAAAAGACGATGAAAGGTTTTTACCTTTTATTTATTTATTTATTTTTGAGTCATCATTTTGGCTAAAGAGCTTATCGTAATCTGGAATTCCATTACATAATATCAAGTGCTTTGAACCTCTAACATATATATTTAACAGGTTTCCCAAAATCAAACTTAAGCTTCAAAAATTGTCTTTTCTGACCCCGAGCTTTCCAATACCAAAGGAACCCTGGAGCATCCAAGACAGAGGTAAACAGGATTATCTGACATATTCAGTTATGTGGGATTGCTAAAGTGATGTTTAATCTTCCATAGATTATACTGAATGAATAATATTATGTTCTAAAATTATATGGGATGTCTACAATTCTAATGTCTGAGTATATGCTATCAATCATAATTAAGGTCATTATGTTAATATAAAGTACATGTATTAGTCTGTTCTCATGCTGCTAATAAAGATACAACCAAGACTGGGTAATTTATAAAGAAAAGAGTTTAATGGACTCACAGTACTACGTGGCTGGAGAGGCCTCACAATAATGGCAGGAGGCAAAGAAGAAGCAAAGGCATGTCTTACATGGTGGCAGGCAAGAGAGCTTGTGCAGCAGAATTCCCATTTATAAAACCATCAGATATTGTGAGACTCATTCAGTACTATGGGAACAATATGGGGAAAACTGCACCCTGAATCAATTATCTCCACCTAACCTACTCTTGAAACAAGAGGGATTATTATAATTCAAGGTGAGATTTGGGTGGGGACACAGCCAAGCTATTTCATCACAGAAATAACCAAATTTCTTTGTTAATGGTGTTTTTGATGTAACTACCCTGGACATTTTGTTATTCACAAACAATTGTTATCTAGTTGATCCTTTTCAAAAGATGGTTTATAATCAGGTATAGGACTTTCACATGTGCTTTTAAAGGCAGGTTTCTGATATCTTTGAAGAAGGGGACACTGGAATAGAGAGAAGCATACAGGACTCATGAAAAGCTGAAATGTTCATGAATATCAAGTAGAACAAGAATTAACAGAATGAATTGAACTAACAAAAAACTGAAGTAATCTTTTTACGCTTTTGTGCTTAAAACGCTGCTGATCCTTGTTTTGTTTTTAGAGTCAAGGAAACTTATTTTGAACTATATACAGCCTTTAATAATTGAGGTATACTCCTGTGAACAAACTTTGGAGGATATTTTTTTCTCTCTTTTTGGCAAATTTGGAAAGTATTTGTGAGTATTCTTAACTTATGGCAATATAGTTATTTGTATCTATGCAATAAGAATTCATTTTCAGGCTGCGTGCGGTAGCTCACACCTATAATCCCAGCACTTTGGGAGCCAAGGCAGGTGGATCACGAGGTCAGGAGTTCAACACCAGCCTAGCCAACATGGTGAAACCTCATCTTTACTAAAAATACAAAAATTAGCCGGGTGTGGTGGAGCGCACCTATAGTCCCAGCTACTCAAGAGGTTGGGGCAAGAGAATTTCTTGAACCCAGGAGGCAGAGGTTGCAGTGAGCTAAGATTATGCCACTGCACTCCAGCATGGGTGACAGAGTGAGACTCTGTGTCAAAAAAAAATTTTAAAAGGGTGCATTTTCTTTTGCAACAGGATATGACTGGAGAAACTGGCTGTTTTACCAGGGCTTTGACTGGAAAGGTGTGCTTCCCTTTATGGAATAAAGGATGACGTGCAGAGTCAAGAAAAGCCCTTGGGGAAAACTCACCTCATGCCTTGTCTATACAGTCCCCGTACAGGCTTACTAACCTGTGGTGAGTAAAGAGTGTCACTTTCTAACAGGCCTAGGAGCCCCGTGTTCTTGTGACTTCAAGAAGGAAGGAATTTACCCAACTCGTAGATATTTGAAGGTACAAACCCATGAGTGGTCTCAGCTTTTAAAGGTCTTATTTGAGACCTTTGATGGAACAGAGTTCCATCAAAGCCAACGTAAAAGCCTAAGTGAAAAATAATTATTCTTACTGCACCAATAATCTGGCCAAGTATAAGACTAAAGTTTATTTGCAAACAACTCAGTCTTACCATGATTTGTTTTTGACAAAAATGAGAACTGGAGAGAGAAAAATTATGCTTCAAAACTTATCATACACTTGTCATTAAATTCCAATCTCAACCGGTGTTTTTGAGTTTTTGACTACATTTTAAACTAACCCTTATTCATATGAACCAGCCAGGAATCTCTGGCTGTAGCTCAGAAGAAACAAAGTGGATGGGTAATAAAAACCTGGATCAATATTCTAGTTCTGGGCAATTATCCTGCAAATCCTATCAGGTGATAAGAATAAATAGGGTGCCCATAACTCGAAGGTTTCTTTGTTTGGAAAAATAAGACCAAGAGAGCTAACCAAAGCCAAGACCCATGCACCCAAATCTTAGCAGGCATAACTATAGCTAGCTACCAGCTATCTGACCACGTCAACAGCCTTGAGATTTTTGAGTGGTCCTTACTCCCTTGTTTCGTTTTGATATATGTCTTCTGATAACTCTAATTGTTCCTTTTTGCTTGGAAGCATTAAACTTCAAATGATGATACAAATGAAACCATGCATGGACAAGCCATTCTTCCTGGGACCCTTAAACTAACCCATCAGGAGGAGCCCTAACTGCCACTTTTCCAAAACAGCACCCCGTCAGCAAGAAGCAGTTAAAAATGCTCATTGTCCACTTTTTCACAAGGCAGTTGGGGTTTCCACTCCTGAAGGAGGGAATAAAAGGGGTAAGCCAGCTTGCTTTTGACAGACAGTAAGGGAAGGATCACTGGAGAACCTCCAACCCATGTTTTGCACAGATAAGGAAACTTTCACAGGGGCCTTGCCTAAATATGTGCACAGCAGACAAAGGGGCCACATGCGCATAGGGGGAATGGGTGGAGCTACCAGGAATTTGTGCTTTATACAAATAGGAAACCCAGCCCATCAGCCCGTATGTAAACAGTCCTTTTATTCAACTGTGAAGTGGGCAACTGGCAACCTGCCTTCAGGATCCCTCTTTTTGCTGAGAGCTTTCCTTTTCACCTACTAAATTCTCTACTCACTCTTTATGTCCATGTGGCTATTTCTTCCTGCTCATGAGACAAAAACCTGGACCTTGCTGAGCTAAGGAGCAAAACAAAAATCTTGAATCAACAACAGGGCCAGGTCACATGTTGTTCCATCAGTAATGTCTTTCCTGTTCTTCTAATCTAAGCTCACACGCTTTTCCCAAACCTCTATACTAAATCAGAAGTCTGTTGGTCACTCTCATAGTAGTAAGGACACCTGCACAGGGGCCTTATCTAAACATGTCCACAGCAGAGTAAGGGCCCACATGCCCACAAAGGGAATGGGGTGGAGCTACCAGAAATTTGCACTTTAAAGGAAAGGTAGTGCATTCCTTTAAAGCAGTCAACATAGTTGAAACTTTGCTTTTTATTTGTGTGTATATTACTTCTCTATCCTGCATAAAAAATTACCCTAAAATTTAGTGTCTTAAACAAATAAACATTTGTTATCTCAGTTTCCATGGATCAGGAATTCAGAAGCAGCTTAACCAGATGATCCTAACTTGGGGCCTCTCACAAGGTTGCAGTCAGGGCTGCAATCATCTAAAGGTCTGGTTAAGACTAGAGGATCTACTCCCAAGATTGCTCACCAACTTGGTAGTGATTATTGGTAAGAGGCTCAATTCCACTCTACATAGTCCTCTCCATGGACTACTTAAGTATACAAATGATATGGTAGCTGACCTACATTGAGCAAGCAATCCAAAAGACAGCATGGAAGAAGCCAAAATTTATTTTATGACTTAGCCTCTGAAGCCACACACACTGTCATTTTTACAGTATCTTAGTGAATACTGTAAAATAATAGTTCCCTGTCAATGCAGCAGGGGACTACATATGAGCATGATTACTAGGCAGCGATGATCAATGGAAGCCATCTCGTAGACTGGCTACCATAGTGTGTCAAGAGAAATATATTTTTTTTAAATGTTCCTCAATTGATTAAATGCCAAGACTGAGAGTAAAGTGTGGCCACAGTAAGCCTAAAATTGTCTTGAACTCTTTTATTTAATATGAGTCACAACTCTCATCTATAAGGCATCTATTTCTTGCCATTGTAGTAAAAAAAGTTCCCTTTAAAGGATTCTTAATCTCCTTGCACTGTTGAGCCACCATGTCTAGCCTAGCTATTCCAAGAGAAATTTTAAAATCAATTTTTCTAAATAGTTCAAGAAACAAAAATTTATAATGTTACGATACTCTAAGATCTTACCTTTTTTGTCTTTTTCTCAAATCGGATTGCTCTTAAGCAACACCCCCAGTTAGGATATTGTTCTTTATGACATATTTTAGCAAAAATCACCAATTAATACTTTTTTATTTTGTAAGACTTAGAAACTGTAATTAAATTCCACATGCATCATAATTCTAATAGGTTTTTGGACTGCCATCTAAGGAGATAAAAATTAAAACTCAAAAAATGTATCTTTTTGTTAAAAATACAAACATCAATTTTAGAAATAAGTATTAATTCAGTACTCTAAGTTCAAATAAAACATACTAAGATTATAATATAATGCAGTGGGAAAATAGAAGATTTTGGAATTTGATGTTCACAAACTTTTCAGGAATCTGTCTGTGGTAATGAAAACAAACAAAACAAGCAGCCATATCATATATCAAAGATGATGAAATAATTCTCCTCAAATGTGCTAATATCATAAGCTACCCCAATGTGAATTTTCAAGGAATAGACAATTGAAAAATTCACTGTACAGTAAATATAAACTCAGTTATATTTTAGGAAAATCTCATGGAAGAAATCCTCCATTAATTAACAGTTGAAATTAATTAACTGATTTAACTGATTCATTTTCAAGATTATGATAAAAACACAGAGAGAGTAGAAATTATTTTCTACCAGTTTAAAACACAGAATAAGTAACATATCTAGGTTAAGGTTAAGGGACAAGAACAAACCAGATTTTATGAAATACTTAATTTTTCTCAAATACCATTATATATATTTTAATTTAATTTTTCTCAAATACCATTATATATATTTTAATTTAATTTTTCTCAAATACCATTATATATATTTTAATTTAATTTTTCTCAAATACCATTATATATATTTTAATATGAAAATGTATATATATTTTAATATGCAATTTTACATAATATATAATTATATATATCTAATTATACATTTTAATATGAAATATAAAATTTAAACATTTTTTAAGTTTTTATTCTTGAATAAAATTTAATTTTAATATTTTAATTAATTAAAGATATCACCCATGCATATACTTGTATATTATTACACATTACCATTTAAGTCAGTTAAGAAACCATTATACTGATAAGACAAAGTCTGTTGCTATGACATTTATAGGGCAAAAAAGAGGTTCGTACAAGTCTGGTTTCTTTGCAAGAAGACCCAAGAAGCATAAGAAATCAATGCTAATCACGGTGAATTCCATAGCATGGGCATTTTCCCTAGGAAAGATATTAAAACTAGAAATATATTTCACAAGGCATGCATACTTCAGGAACTACTTCTAATCTTCACTATGGGTTTTACATCACAAATGAAGCTAAAAACCTCTTCAGACCTGGTTTAATGCCCCAGATAAATAATCATTTTTTTTCATCGCTTTAAATTTTAATTTAAAATGAAGAATACTGTTCCACATTACGAAGGTCACCAAATTTAGAAAAAGCACATCTAAATAGCTCAACAAGGCTAGACTTTATAACATTAATCTTTAGAAAGTAATACTTCTGATTTATCAGGTTCATCAGAAGTAATCTGCTGCATTTGAGTAATCTTTCAAGACAACAAAAACTGTTCAAGTTGGCCAATGGTGACTCTATTAAAAGTGTATCAGTTTGAACAAAAGATAAAACTACAATGATCATCTTCACTGATTCCAATGCATTTTATTGCATTTGGATATGTTCACAATCAAACAGAAATACAAAGATTATATTTCATGTAACACATTTACCTAATAATGGCAAGAAAAAAATAGAGAAATAAACATTACATGGGAAGATCAGGCATCTTTTGCAACTGTCTTCAGATGGCTAAAAAATATGCTTGGAATTATAGTAGAAAGCGAGAAAAATGCTAATTTAGTTAAAAGAGAAAGTATGCTGAAATTATATGCTTTACCAAAACCAGTCAAGAATTCTCACTTGGGCCATGAGTGTTAACATGACCAGGCTACCAGGTACACCGGGGATAGGGATGGTGTGAGGAAAGAAGGTAAATGTGGACAAGAGGCTGAGATGGTAAGAAAACTTTACTACCTTGCCCCACGCCAATTTTATGTCAGGAATGTACTTGAAATTCTGTTACCAGGTTGATTCCCTATTTCACATCTCTATCATCTTGGTCACTGCGCAAAATAGAAGCCTTTTCCTTGAGTCTAATCCATATACTGCTCTGTGCCTTCTTTCCTCTAACCCAGAAATGCTAATTGGGGGATGCCACTAGCACTTAATGGGTGAGATATAGGGATGCTGGATATCCTGCAATGCACAAATGCACAGCACATGCTACAAAATAAACTGACCCAAATTTTGCATGACTTACAGTGTCTGTTCATGAAGAAGAGGGGGCAGCAACCATTATCCAAGCATAAAACAAAATGTCATTTTTTCATATTACAGTACTTTTCACAAGGATTTAATTAATATACACTGACTTTTCTAGAAATGTAATTATTGCACAAACCAAAAGAAACTTTACCAAAAATAACTCTCTACTTTGGAAAATCAAGTCATATTTAGCAATGCCATATGTCATATTTAAGTGGTCAGGAATAATGTTTAAACTTATAAACAGAATAACTGTGAATGTAACATCTGTACATGTGACTGACACAATGTCTCATACTTTGACAATATGTACATCTCAAATCCAGTGACCTTCACCTCTCTCAGTCAGCTGCTAGATCTTTCTATCAGTTCAACATATTCTAACTGAAATTTTAAATATTCTGTTCTTTAAACATCCAGTCCTCACATGTACACATCTGCTTGTGTTCTCCCTTCTCTAATTTGAACAGTATGCCTTTCTTATAACTTATTTTTTCAATTAGTATTACTATTACAGTTATATGCATACAAACTATTCCTACCTATTGAATTATGAACCCTCAGATTTAAATCCATCCTCACACATATCACTTAACATAAGGCTGCCAAGGAGGTGTGTTAGTTTTTTGCTTGTTTGTTTTTTGAGATAGGATCCTACTCTGTCACCCAGGCTGGAATGCAGTGGTGTGATCACAGCTTACTGCAGCCTTGACCTCCAGGGCTTATGTGATTCTCCCACCTCAGCCTCTCAACTGGGACTGCAGGTATATGCCACCAAGTCCAGCATTTTTTGTTTGTTTTGTAGAGATGGGGGTCTCATCACCTTGCCCAATCTGATCTCGAACTCCTGTGCTGAAGCGAACATCCCACCATAGCCTCTCAAAGGGTTGGGATTATAGGAATGAGCCACCATGCCAAGCCTGGTATGTTCTTTAAATGAATGCCCTCTTTCCTTTTCCCCATGAGTTCTGTACCCTAGCTTTTCCTCCACCAATTATAGATTTAGGTGATGAAATTGTATTCAGTTTCTTCTTAATACTGGTATTCCACAAAATAAGCCTTTAATTATAAGATAAATCTTCCGGGCATAGTTTATCCCCTCCATGTTTATTCCACTCACTATTTTCGTAATCCCTAGATCCCCCAACACAATGAAAAATACATAAAAAAAACACTTAGTACATGTTTACTGAATTCAACTTTTTAAAGTTCTTTTATAGCGTATTTAAAAAGTAATTATAAGGGGCCAAGCTTGGTGATTCACACCTGTAATCCCAGCACTATGGGAGGCCAAGGCAGCCAGACCACTTGAGGTCAGGAATTCAAGATCAGCCTGGCCAACATGGTGAAACCCTATCTCTACTAAAAATGCAAAAATTAGCCAGGTGTGGTGGTGCACACCGGTGGTCCCACCTATTCAAGAGGCTGAAGGAGGAGAATCTTTTGAACCCGGGAGGAGGAAGTTGCAGTGAGCCAACATTGTGCCCCTGCATTTCAGCTTAGGCAACAGAGTGAGACTCCATCTCAAAAAAAAATGATTTGAAGATTTTTTTCCCCAAGTTTTATGTTTAAAAAAGTAAAAAAAAAAAAAAAAAATCAATGTCAAAGAATGAGTGTGCTTTTCTTCTGCAATATCACAAAATCAATATATAAAATGTTAAGAAAATTGGGGAAAAATCTAAATAATTTCAAATATTCAAGATAACAACTTATTCATGCACATGTTGCCCTAAAGTCTACTGAGTTGCCATGTAAATTAATAGCATCTAAAAGATCCCTCAAGTGTTGGACAGAGGAATACGTGTGTAAGCTAAAATTGGAAATAAGTTATTACAACATGTTTCTTTCTCCATTATGTACTACGAGGACTTTCTCCATTATGTCCTATGTGGACAAGTTGAGAAATCCAGCAATAAAAGGCCCATGTAAGCAAAAAAGTTAAAAAAAATTCTTTAAAAAAAAAAAGGATCCCCAACTTCTGAGCCATGAGAATAAATTAACATAACAAAGAGGAAACCATCAGGCTAATTGATATAGTTTAGTCAACTTAATGTATTTGTACTCTCCTAAAACACCATTAGTACCACTTTAGATTACAGGCTGAAAAATTTAGTTGATGGTCAGAATATCCCAAATCACCTAAGACTAATTAAACAACAAAGTCTTACCTACCAAATCTGAACGATCAGAAAACTCATTTTATATAATTTAGTTTCTCTTCTCACAATTTTACAGCAAATCCTATATCCCTGAATTCAACAAAGGGAAAAACAGTGATTGCATAGCTTCTGCTCACTTTTCAACTTTTATGTAAAACATTGCAAAATAAAACCACAGCAAAGGATTCACATAAAATGTCCATTGTAAAAATTTAAGTTTCTATCACTAGCATTGAAATTGTTTTGAAGGAAAACTAAGTAACCTACAGCATGTCTAATTTTTAAGAAGCTTGAAAACAAATATATATAGTATATATACAAAATTTGTCAATTTTTATCAAATAACACACTTATAAAACTGTACTCCTTGAATGTCTTTCTCATACAAATTCTACTTTCAATGTCTAGTATTATATTGATTTAAGCTAAATTATTACTTATATGATTATTTTAAACATTCTTATAGAATATGAATGTAGTATATAATAACTAACAGCAACATGCATTCATCTAGAGAGTATACTGTTATTTCTGATTGTTTTTCTATATTTAATTTTTCACCCAACCTATATAACACCATTAATACATAAATATGGAAGCAAAGTTTCTGTCTTGGCTAAAATGGTTGCCATAAGAAAATACCCACAGAGCACTCAATGGAAATTTACATACAAGAAAATCCTTCCTTTATAAGCATAATTCATAAACACCTATTAAAAGATATAAGAAATCAAATGAGTATTGCCTGACAATTTACCAGTCTCTGAATGGTGATAAGCTAACTAATAGGTTGAAATTAGCCCAAGGCAATGAAGCTATAAACACATGAAAAGAAACAGCAAATTTCAAATAATGTACCAAAGAGCAAGCCTGGCAAACTTTTAACTGTCTGCATAATTTCTTTAGTATACT
The DNA here is from genome assembly GCF_001604975.1 of Cebus imitator. NCBI lineage: Eukaryota > Metazoa > Chordata > Mammalia > Primates > Cebidae > Cebus > Cebus imitator. The sequence goes on along the minus strand of NW_016107510.1, from coordinate 233,188 downwards.
TTTATGTAAATAAAAAATTACATAAAATTTTTACACAGAAAAATTTATATAATTTTACATAGATTAGTAGTGATAATAGTATTAATTTAATTAATTGGTTCTATGTGGTAATGCTTATTCTACATAAAACAATAGCAATAAAATGCTTCTTTCAAATAAATTAGGTTCATGTTACAGATACAAGTTTCTAAATTAAGTAAAATAATGTGTATACAGTGGATCAGCAAGTGAGTATTTTGGAACTTAAATAAAATATTAACAATAGCAAGGAAAGAGTTAAGAATAAATATTTAAAAAATAATCCAAGTATCAAAAATATCATAAATAATTTACCTTTTACTCCAGCTTCATTGTGCCAGGAAACAATCTTTTTCTTCAAGTCCTAGGTCCTCACCAGATACTGGATCTGCTGGCACCTTGATCTTAGACACCCCTTCTCCAGAATTGTGAGAAACAAATGGCCATTTTTTTAAGCAACCCAGTCTATAGTCATTTGTTATAGCAGCCTGAACTAGCACAGTATTTAACAAATGTCAGCTTTGTCCTATGCTTTTTACCTCTAAATCTCTCTCAAATCTGCCCATTCTTCTCCAATATCTCAACTATTACCACTCATTATCTTTTGTCTGGACAAAAGCCTCATAATTAATCTGGACCAATCCATCCTGCATAAGTGTAGACAGAAATGTCTTTTTAAAAAGCAGACTTAATCATCTCTTACCTCCACCTGCCTCTCCAGCCTCATCTTGCACCATCTCCCTCTTTGCATTTTCAGTGCACTCACTCAGTGGCTTGCTTACAATCTTACATTCTTACCAAGCTCCCTCCCAGCACAGAATCTTTGTGCATGTTCTCTTTTCTCTTTGAAATGTTCTTTACCCTCCTCTTAACCTATTTAATTGTCTAGATTCTTTGGCCTTATTATTTCCCTTCAAGGAAACTTCACCAGTTTAAATTCTCCTGTTGACAGATCTCAGAGCACTATACACTCTCATAGCAGTGAAAATTTCATATTCACTTGCATAATTACTTGATAAATGCCCATTTCAACCACAAAATTGTAAGCTCCTTAAGGGCTAAGACCAGGTCTCATTTTGCTCTATATTGCATATTCAGTACTAAGTGTATTGCACCTGATATATAGTAGAAACTTAATATATATCTACTGAATTGATGAGATAATGGTCTCATTTTCACACTAAAACTGAAACTTAACAGCTCACTGCCATTTTTTCATTTCTCCCTATCCTTTATTCTCTTCACCCAATCATTGCCACATGTAACTTCTCTATGTCTCTTTCACTAGGGCCTTTCTTTTCATTCCTCCATTCAATATTTATTTCAACAAATATTGATGGGATATCTTCTACATGTCAAATGCTCTTAGCACAGAGGATACAGTGGTAAAAATCAGAAAAAAAAATCCAACCTTTCATGCTAGTGTGCCATGGAGGAAGTAGGGAAGAGAGTTGGGGGAGAAAGGAACAGACAGTTAAGAAACAAAAGAGAATGGTATATATAGCATAACATTGATAAGTGCTAAGGAAAAAAAGAAGCAAGGAAGGAGGATATCAAACATTTGAAGACGGTAGTTGAAATTTCAGATGGGGTGGCCAAGGAAGGCATCCCTGAAAAAGTATCATCTGAATAACGACCAGAGTGAGAGAATCAGCCATGAATATATCTGAGGGATGAATACTCAAGGTTTTCTTAAGTAATGTGCTACCTACTTTCACCAAGAAAACCCCATCAATTTGCTTAGATTGAATGTATTGGAAAATTTAGTTAAGAAGACTCAATTGCTCGAAGTGAGCATACTAAGATATAAGCACTAGCTGAAAAGAAATGAAGCCACCCAAAAATACATAACCATGTGAGGATTTAGAGAAAGAAGAAATTAAGTCACTTAGAATTCCACTGTTGTGTAGAATATGGAAACAACAAATATTCTAAATAACTACCTTCAGTCGATTAAGAACAGTTTAATTAAAACTTACATAAGGTTAAGTTTGCATTTTAGAAAAATAAGATTTTAGAATAATTTTTATCCAAAAAAGAAGTTAACAAAACAGTTATAGCAATTTAAGTTGTATCTGGAATACACAATCATCCTAACTCAAAATCAAATGTGTTCAACATTGGTTTATAGTTACCTCATTTAACTAATAAATTATTCTAATTCCCTTTTTCACAGAAGTACAGTGAAAAATGTGAGAGACCTGTAACATTGTGGTTTTGATTTTTTTTCCACATGTAATCATAAAATCAAATGGGTAAAATCAGTTAGCTTAGTTCCAAAATTCAGAACAGAATACACTGAAATCAAAAATGAAACAAAATTTCAGAGTTTTAGATGGATACTTGTTTATCCAATTGCAAAAGACTCAGATATAATCTCATAAGCACAATCAAACCAGAATAGTGTCAATCTATACACAAGACTTCAAAGGAAATGGAGAATTTGACACTATACTACTTCTTACTTCTGGCTTTCACAAAGCATATACCTTAAACAAAATTGACTATTATATCCCTGATATAAATTGCTCAAAGAAGTTTTAAAACCTATTCTGGAGAAATCTTGAAATAAAGTATTTATTTTATATGCTATCAATCATGCCTTTAAACTCCTCAGGGGAAAGCTTAATAGCTTTAGAAAAATCTTGGATGGTTTCTATTACTAACATGATGTCACAAAAATAAGTATAAAAACAAGAAAACATTATAAAACATTCCTCTCTCACAGTTATCTCAATTCTCTGAAAAATCTGTCTGTATTTAAATTCTAAAACAGGCCCTCGCAAGAGAAGTTACTTACATGTTCATTCATAAAAGTAGTTCACTATTTTGGTAGTTTTAAATTGGAGAAATATCAAGTGCTTCTACTAAAAAATGTTGGTTTCATATGCACTACTCAAAGAAGAAACTATCTTGGCAATGATATTCTATACTGGTAGAAAAATTAAAGTATTCATATAAACATCATAAAGGTCATTTAAAATAAGGGGGTGGAAAACTGAAGTCGGTTTTAATTCTTTCATATTTCTGCTACAAAGTTAAGAGTAATATTAAAGCCATAGAGAAGAGACTAATGGTAGCTCAGTGCTAGAGAAAACAGAAAAAATACATAGAGAAGACAGAAATTCATGGAGTTTGTTTTCCTTTTTAATATTAACACACTGTTCCTTCAAGTCATCCTTTTAGTCTTTTATTTCCCTCAACACGTTTCTCTCCATCTTCATTTCTAAGCTTCAATCACTTAACGGCTCTAGGCGGTTTATCCCATATCTTTCTTTGAGCAATTTGTCTTCTGATACTGTCTTTATAAACATAAGGTTTCCTTGCAAGAGTGAGAGATCAATCTGGGATCAAGCTCTGAAAAATTCAGTGAGCTAGCCAATTAGATGTGTCTGGACTTCTCTGCAGAGGGTTATGAAGACAAGAACAGCATAATGTGCTCCAAATGACTGAGCACGGGCATAGTCACAAGTGCTCAGGAGGCTAGTGATCTATTCTCCAGTGACATTAGGCCAAATAGCTGTCCTAAGGGATTAAGGGGCCTGATACAAGCTCTGTAGATCTTTTAGGGTGTCCACTAGAACGTAAAAACACTTATGATTACGCAAAAGAAGCATACCGTATAACTTGATTTTTAGCTAGAAACATTCAAGTCCAAACACTCATTTGTTACAATATGGTTCCAGTAAAACACGCGCATTGGAGACATTTCCTATCATTTCCACATTCCAAAGCACAGTCAATAATACACAAAAGTACTTCACAAACAGTAAAATCTTATACAACTCTATGTTATTGTTATTAATAATATTCTTCCCAGTGTATACTGTCAAGTGAAAAATTCTCCATCTTTATGAATATATTAAATATCCATAGTTTACTTCCTTTGCTTGCCAGAAAGAAAAATATATGTAACAAAAGACAGATTTCAGTTTTATCTTGAAATTTAATTACATAGAAAACTATTACAGATGACACCGGCCAAGCAAATAGGACAAAGATAAAAAATATATGCCTAAATTAGCATAGAATTTGATATAATGACTTCTCAAACACTGAAGAACAAAACAAACAGTTTATACAGAACAAGAAAAATAAGTAGCTATAAAAAAACGCACATATTTTCTAAAGCAATATAAGAAAAATAAAATATTTAAATGCATATTATCTCCTGGTAAATAGTACTTGTTTCACCCAAAGGGTACAACTATTAGTAACTGACCACAAAGGAAAAAAGAGAGTTTACAGAACATTATAAGATGAGTCACCATAAGGCCTTGCAACTTGGTTTATTATAAAATAACATTTTAAGTATGCCACTTACACCTCAGCTCAGTAGTTTGTTATATGAGGAAAAGGTAGTGGAAGAAGAATAAAATAAAACGTTGTGAGAAGTCACAAGGTCAAGGTATACTTCCTACCACTCTTCAGTGGTCACAACATGTGACTTAAGAGGAACAATGGTAAAAGACAGAGCCACTAGGCCTGGCCTCTTGTAGTAACTATGATTAGACTATTGATCAGGGACTAATGCTGACGTAAATAGAGAGTAACCAGTACCCAGGATGACTCATGTGTGTGTGCTTTATGAACAGAAAAATCTCACTCATTTCTCCTTTTTCTTTCTATGAACTTCTCATATACAATAAAGCTGTTTTCTGCCTAGGTCATCTCTATTTACTGAACCAGAAGAATGGCTCTTAAGTAAATACAAAATTCAGATTCAGTATATATGTCTGACTTTTAAACATGTGAGCATATCATTTTTATCAACTGTGAAGCCATAATTTTTTGATTAGTTTTAAAAACTGTTGGTCCAAATTGTTTTTGGACCAACAGTTTTAAAAATTAATTTCTAATTACCTTAGAAGTTGATTTTTTTTTAAGTTGTAATTTTTATATTCCAGTAGCAAAGAATTAGCTTTGGACCATGAAAAAGACCAGTTAGAAGAAAGATAATTTAAAGCCATTGGATAGGAAAAAGAATTGAGTAAGTTGTTGGTCTTAATTATTTGATGTACTCTAGTAATAATTTGCTTCACAATTCAAATAAAAAGAATTATATAGTGATAAAAATGCATTAATTCAGTGGTAGAAAAACAAGCATATCTTCATGAATGCTGAATTTACTAAAAAAGATGTTATACAGTCAATATACACTGGAATTATTAAAGATTTGAATATAAAAACCAAATTATACACATTTAGTTACTTATACTTACACATTAAATGTATATATGCACACCTATATACATATATATATTAACAATATTTTAAATGGTAACCCATGATTATGGAAAAAATAAGCATAAAAATGTTATTTTCATTTTAGTTATGAATAATGTATTTACTTCTAAAACTCTAAAAAACTGTTAAAGAGATTAAGTAATACTTTAGGCATAACTATCTCATTTACCTAAAAGACTATATCTATATATAGATATAGATATCTATATATATACACATACACATATATATAGATAGATATGTATATATATCTTGGTTACCTCTTCAAATCTTTATATATATATACACATATATATATATATATATGAAGATCTATATCGTTTAAATCTTTATCTATAGATAATATATATACCTTTAGCTATATATAATATATATAATTATATATATTTGTATCATATATATATCTAGATATATATGAAGATTTGAAAGAGATAACCAAGAGAACTCATTTCTGCATGAGTTTTTCACATTTTTTATAACATGATTTAAAATCATGTTATAAAAAATATAATCCATAAACATTCTCATTAAAAGAAAATAGGCTAAATTTACCTGTGGGATTCATCTTCCTACTCCTCATACCAAGACTTTCTAAGAGGAATTTCTAAACTTCATACTTTGAGTGAGTAAGATGGAGTTAATACACATTCGAGTTTTAAAAAAAACTATACTTTTTATAACTAAAATTATATAAATATTATTTATTGATCAAATATAAGAATCCAACACTTAATTGTTGACTAATCATTTTGCATTTACTTTAACTCCCTAAAAGATTTTAAATACCTTAACAATATTCAAAATGTTCATCACATTGCCAGGCAGTACAGGTTACCTATAAATGCTACAATTATCCCAAATAACAGATAAAATAAATATGCTACTCTTTAAATATTGCATATAATAAACATCAAGCAAATCATAAAATCTAATGCTAATGAGATTTTTAAATATATATCAAAGACATGTTTTAAAATTTTCATTAAAAAAATCTTCAGTATAGAACCTTCAACAGTAAAATAATAAAGCAACAATATTCATTTTGCTTGTTAATATATCATTACAAAACAATTGTATATTTCTAAAAATAATAAAGTAATATGAAAAACAAACTGTTTTCTTCAAGAAGGCAATTGGCTTCTAAAATGTTGTTTTATAGTATTAGTAATATATTGTTACTTTAAAGTTATAAACCATTACTAGCTATATTGGAGAGCTCATGTTAAGAATATTTTGAAACCCTTTTAAGGTGTATTAAAAGTATCTTTCTAAATCTATTACACAAATGAAGCAACAACCTGTTGTATAGCACAAGGCCAAAAGACAGCACTATCCTCAGGTCCCAGTGCATAAATAGGAAACTCAATTAAGTTAAATCAACTGATAACACTAATAAATCATCAATTCAACTACACTTAAAATTATTTCTTGCCCTCCCACTAAGAGCCAGGCACCATACTGGCGCTAGGGAAACAAAAAAAGAAAAAGGCATTGTCTTTATTCTTAGCAAGCTTCCAATCTAGTAACAACGAAGAAATAATTATAATACAATGTAATGCACTCCGCGATTTTTAAAAGGACAAGATTCAATATAGTTAGAATGAGTAAGATTATTTGAAAGCACAACAGGGTAACAGTCAAGAATGATTTGTTGTACATTTTTAAATAACTAAAAGAATATAATTGGGATATTCGTAGCACAAAGAAATGATAAATGCTTGAGATGATGGATGACCCATTTACTGATGTGATTGTCACACACTGAATGCCTGTGTTGAGAGAGCTCATGTGCCCATAAATATATACACCTGCTATGTACTCATAAAAATTTTTTAAAAAGAAAAAAGGACAAAAAAAGGACAAGGTTCTGAAGACGTGAAGAGAAAAGAGAGTAAATAACTTTGGAGAGAAACTTAAAGAAGGATAAGTTGATAAACCCAGATACTGAAATATGAACAAGATGTTCTCAGACCAACAAGTCACAGGGAAAAGATCAAGTATAGGGGCACAGATGCATCAAATACTATAAAGTGCATGGAAAACTGCACTGTGATTGATATACAATCCAAGAGGAGGGAAACAGAAGTTGAAGAAATAGGCAGAAACTAAATCTACATTCAGTGACATCGGGAATATATATACCATGGACATTTGCAAATACTAAAATCAGGGTTTTTTGTATTTTAATTCACATCCCACCTCCTACCCCGAGAGACTCAGGTGTTAAACCTTTACCAGCACAACACTGGCAATGTCACACTTCAGAAGATATTTTAATACAAAGGCCACTTAATACACTCCATGCTTTTTAAAACCATTCTCCAAACAAAGCTAGAATGCAATAGAAAATAAAATTTGCTTCAAAGAAACCTATATTTTAAAAAATAAGAGAGGGAAAACACAACATCAACAGTCCATCCCATCTGAAATTTTAAGTTATTTCTTAAAAAGAAAAAAGAAGTATCTCCCTCTAGGTGCTATGCCATTGGTACTGTCCCTTAGAAAAGTTTCTCTTTAACAATTTAGGGCCAAACAAACTCCTGTCATCAGCCTTCAGTATTTAAAGACAGAAAACACATAGTTTTAGTATTTTTCTCTCTGACGTCTCATTTCCATTAAAGATTACAAACATTTTTAAATAAAACAAGTAAAATACTGCTACAAATCTTAAGAAAATTCCATTGTACAGAGCATAATGCATTTAATAAAGAAAATTATCAAAGTTGGTACTGTAACAACTATAGAAAATCTAACAATTATAAAAAGTAATACTAAATGTCATAACTTAAAATAGGTAAAATACTTACTTTGAAACACTTATAAACCAAACCCAGCAACCTTAGCCTATTTGACATCATAATCTATTTTGCTTCAGTTTAAGAGCCAACTTATTTTCTCAGCCTTTCTATCTGTTTTCTCATCAGTTTCTCCAGTTACTTGATCAAACCTGGCCTGCCACACTGACACTGAAATGATGTAAAAGTCTTGAGCCAGAGAAGCTACCTCACTACCCAGGGGACATTCCTTTTATTGGTGCCTCACATCTGTCTTCTAGTTTACTTTGACTTTTATTCATTCAATTAAAACATCACTACAAAGCCATCATGTGGCAGGCCTTATGCTAGGCACTAGAGATATAATGGTAAACAAAACAAACATGTCAATGGTTTCATGGAGGGCAATTTACTAAGAGAGATGTCCACTGAACAAATAATCTCATAAAAATTATAATTATGACTTATTACAGTTGCTAAGAAGAAAAGTACATGATATATAATTGGGATACTTGTCTTCTGTGGAGGCTCATAAAAAATTCCCAAAAAAAAGTAAAACCTGACTCCAGGCCCGAAGGATGGAGATGAGGAAAGTTCTAGAAAGAGGAAACTGTACTTTTTCAGTTTAGACATGTTGGTTCCACCTTTGCTTTCCCCTTGCATTTTTCTCCTGAATTTCTTTTTTAATCTAGCTACCAACTCTGACTCTTCCTATCCCCATAATAACAGCTAATGTTCTTTGAGCTCAAATACTTGGAAGATATCATTCTAAACAATTTATGTATATTAACTCATCTAATCCTCACAGTAACCAGAAGTGAAATAGGTTCTATTTCCCCATTTTACAGATGAGGAATCTGAGGCACAACCATGTTAAGTTAGTTGACCAAAACTACACAGCTACTTGTACTAGCGGAATACTTGTACCCTTGTAACAACACTCAGAGAAGCCCCAAGGCACCAAACTAAATTAGCATTACTACTGGTGCAAGAATACCAGGTTTCCTGTTTTCTCCAAACTGCTACCATCTTAAACTATGTAGGATTTAGTTATTTCGAAAATAACTACACTTTTTTACTCCAGTTTTCAGAAATCAAGAACAAAAAGTTGATATATTAGCCCAGACTAAAATATCTCAAGGAAAAAAAAAAGTTTTTAGAATAATACATTTTCACAAAAAGTTATTCACCTATAATATGAAATAATGCAAACTAAGCAAGGAGAAATAATTATAATTTCTTTAATTCCTTCTTAAAGATTAAAACTTTAAATATCTTCCAAGAGAAGTTATTTTTCTCATAACTAATACTAGTAAATATCATAAGTATATTTGAAAAACTAATTTGTAGTAAACTATATATGTAATAAACTAGCTATGATGCTGAAGAAATTCCCAAAATCACTATTTTCTTTAGGTGAGCACTTTTCATGTATTAAAGAAAAAAGAACTACAAAATGCCGTGGGCCTCACTTTAAATGCATTCAGATATTTTTTAATACTGTTATATCAAAAGTTTCATCTGTAAATTCACCATTGAAGGTGAAGTGGAAAACGGTAATAATAAGTAAGTGATTGATACAAGTGAGTGTATGACTCATAGTTTGCAAAGGAAAATGATTTTTGGGAAAAGACTTGGGAAGAAGAGAAGCAAATAATGGATTATGGATGAAATGAAGACCTTTCCTGTCTAAGGACTGTCACCAGTTCTTTATTCCTTGAAGATTAAGGGAATGGTGAATAAAGCTGTCTGCCAGACAGCAGAAAAGGTAAGAAATAACATTGTCTCTAAGTGTACCTCACAAGAAAGTTTTCAGATATAACATTGATAAAATTAAACTTTCTATAAAAAGTTACTAGAAAACCCAACTCAAATCAGAACAAGGAAAATGTCAAAATAAACCAACATTACATTTGTCAGGTACTTGCACAGAATGAAACAGCAGTGTAGGTCAAGTTGTACAATCATCTAATTTTATTCCACTTGGTTTTAGGAAAAAGTTGTATACTATACTGATTTGCTAGAAGACGTAACACAGTGTGTTTCTGTTTGTTTTTCTAGTCCGTGGGTTAGTGCAAAATAAGCATTTGGCTTTGTTACTAGGGTTCAATAAATTAATACAATGTACTTTGGTTTTTAGTTTCAGGGACAAGTTCAAGCCGCTGAATTCAGTTCCAATTTTTACTAACTGCCCTACCCTTTCATACATACACACACACACACACACACACACACACACGTGTATATATATATATACGTGTATATATACACGTATATATATATACATATATACGTGTATATACACACACATACATATATATACATACACACATATATGTACATGAATGTGCATATATAGATGTATATATACGTATATGTAGGTGTATATGTATGTGTATACATCCATATGTATATTTATGTATGTATATATATACAAACACACTAAAATATATCATATATATTTCAATATACTTTTTTTAAAACTCACAGTTATGTATGGATTTTAATTGTTATCCCTGCTTTATGGATCTTTTCAAAAACACCAAGAGAATTTCATTTTGATGAAGTCACATTCGACAAGAAGTTTTATCCAATTTAATATTTTAATTTACATTTTCATGCATATTTGGAGTCCCACTACATGACAGCATTGAGCTAAATACTTTGTACACATAAATTCATTTAAGAATACTGGGTTTAGCTGGGTGCAGAGGTTCACACCTGTAGGACCAGCTACTCAGGAGGCTGAGACAGGAAGGATCACCTAATCCCAGGAGTTTCAGACTGCAGTGAGTTAATGATCACACCACTGTACTTCAGCCTCAGTGAGAGAGACAGATTCTCTCTCCAGAACAACTAAAATTTTAAAAATTTTTAAAAAGAATGCTACATTTATTTTGTTAGAGGTATACTGTCCGAGGAAAAGGTAAACAATATTTTTATGAAGCAACCCATATCATATCACTGATGGATTTTGTATGAACAGCATCCAGTCGTTGTAGTACACCTTATGCATATAGCTTAAATTTAGCTCATGAAAACTGTCTGATCCAACATGAAAATTTCAGAAAAAAGAAAAGCTGGGTGTGTGCACACATGCACGTTTCCTAGACAAGAGCTTCAAACCCAGGCAATCCAGTTCCAGAATCTTTGCTCTTAACCACTAAGCTATATGTTGGAAAAGAAGAAAGGTGTGACATAAAAGTAACTGATTTAGATAAAAACAGTAGCTTCTAGAATAAGGGATCACATTTCTGACGTCAGTACACTAAGAAATATAAGAATTATATTATCTCTAAAAATTGAAGACAATTTACAATACTTTCTTCTCTTGTGAATATACATCTCGGAAAGTTTCTAGTTTTTTCTTTTTGAATATTAAATCACTTAACATTTTTAAAGAGATCACACTTTAATTTAATTAGATCTTATCTAATTTAATCTAGATTAAATATTTAACTTATGATCTAAGGTCATAGTCTAAGATCTTATTGAATCCTTAATCCTCTCTGTCCATAAAGAGAAAAAGACTTACTTAAGATATTGGCTTAGGAAATTGTGGAGTACTTGTATAACCAAAATCAGCAGAGTTATGTGTGTATACATGCATATATATATATATAAATATGTGTGTGTGTGTGTGTGTGTGTGTTTATGCATGCTAAGGTATATGTGTATATATATGTATACACACACACACCGCTGTATGGGTATATACACATACACACACACGGTTTACCCTTGAACACCACAGGTTTGAACTCTGAAATTCCACTTATTTGTGGATTTTCTTCAGCCTCTGCCACTCTTGCAACAGCAAGACCAATCCCTCCTCCTCTTCCTCAGTCTATTCAACAAGAAGACAAGGATGAAGACTTTCATGATGACCTACTTCCACTTAACAAATAGTAAACATATTTTATCTTATGATTGTCTTAATAACATTTTGTTTTCTCTAGCTTACTTTATTGTGAGAATACAGTATATAATACAAACAGCATATGAAATATTCTGTTTATAGCTGGGTGCAGTGGCTAATGCCTGTAATCCCAGCACTTTGGGAGGCCGAGGCAGCTGGATCACTTGAGGTCAGGAGTTCGGGACCAGCCTGACCAACATGGAGAAACCCCATCTCTACTAAAAATACAAAATTAGCCGGATGTGGTGGTGCATGCCTCTAATCCCAGCTACTCCAGAGACTGATGCAGAACAATTACTTGAACCCAGGAGGTGGAGGCTGCGGCGAGCCAAGATGGCGCCACTGCACTCTAGTCTGGGCAACAAGAGCGAAACTCTGTCATAAAAAAAATATGTGTTTATGTTTTCAGTAAGGTTTCTGGTCAACAGTAGGTTATTAGCAATTTTTTGGAGAGTCAGAAGTTATACATGGATTTTCAACTGTGTAGGGGTCAACACCCCAAATTCCCACATTGTTCAAGGGTCAACTGTCTGTTAGTTTTGTTTCTCTGGAGAACTCTAATGCTTCAGGGTAGTTGAAAACTAAGGCTTAAGAAAACAGGGAACAGGAATTCATATTCATATCTTTGTCTCCAGTCATTCCTGAAAGGATTATAAAATAAAATTCTGAAGAAGCTCTGCTGGATTCAGTTTTCATACACTAACCACTCAGTCAGTGTAATGTTATTTTTCTTTTAAAACTGTTATTTGACAAAACTAATCAACTCTGAGGAACAGTCACAGACTAAAAAAGTTGAACCTAGAGGAATTCCACTCCTAGATATATATACCCAAGAGAACTAAAAACATATGTCCATACTGAAACTTATAAGGCCAGGCCTGGTGGTTCATGCTTGTAATTCCAGCACTTTGGGAGGCCAAGGCAGGAGGA